>NW_020555800.1:0-34862 GCF_003254395.2 Apis mellifera
TTCAATTTGAAGTTCAAATATAACTAAAATTTGAACTTCACTTGAACTCAAATATAAATTTGAAACTTCAAATTTAATTAAAATTTTACCTTCAATTTGAACTTTAGATATAACAAAAATTTGAACTTCAATTTGAACTTCAAATAACAAAAATTTTAACTTCAATTTGAACTTCAGATATAACAAAAATTTAACTTCAATTTGAACACCAAATATAAATTGGAACTCCAATATAACTAAAATTTGATCTTGAAGTACTTCTAATATTTGAACTTCAATTTGAACTTCAAATATAAACTAGAACTTCAAGTATGAAAATTGAACTTCAAATATAACTAAAATTTGAACTTCACCTTTAACTCAATATATAAACTAGAACTTCAAGTATAAAAATTGAACTTCAATAATAACTAAAATTGGAACTTCCTTTTAACTCAAATATAAATTTGAACTTCAATTAATTAAAATTTTTAATTTCAATTTGAGTTCAAATATAAATAAAATTTGAACTTCACTTTTAACTCAAATATAAATTTGAACTCAAATTTAATTAAAATTTTAACCTTCAATTTGAACTCCAAGATATGACAAAAATTTTAACTTCAATTTGAAATTCAAATTTTAATTAATAAATTTTACCTCAATTTGAACTTCAGATATAACAAAAATTTTAATTCCATTTGAACTTTCAATATAAACTAGAACTTCAAGTATAAAAATTGACTTCAAATATAACTAAAATTTGAACTTCACTTTTAACTCAAATAATTTGAACTTCAAATATAACAAAAATTTAACTTCAATTTGAACTTCAGATATTACAAAAATTTAACTTCAATTTGAACTTCAAATATAATTAAAATTTTAACTTCAATATGACCTTCAAATATAAACTAGAACTTCAAGTATAAAAATTGAACTTCAGATATAACAAAAATTTGAACTTTCAATTTGAACTTCAGATACAACAAAAATTTTAACTTCCATTTGAACTTCAGATATAACAAAAATATTAATTTCAACTTGAACTTCTAATATAATTAAAATTTTAACTTCAATATGACCTTCAAATATAAACTAAGAACTTCAAGTATAAAAATTGAACTTCAAATATAACAAAAATTGAACTTCAATTTGAACTTCAGATACAACAAAAAATTTAACTTCCATTTGAACTTCAGATATAACAAAAATATTAATTTCAACTTGAACTTCTAATATAATTAAATTTTAACTTCAATATGACCTTCAAAATAAAACTAAACTTCAAGTATAAAAATTGAACTTCAGATATAACAAAATTTGAACTTCAATTTGAACTTCAGATATAACAAAATTTTAACTTCAATTTGAAGTTCAAATATAACTAAAATTGAACTTCACTTTGAACTCAAATATAAATTTGAACTTCAAATTTAATTAAAATTTTACCTTCAATTTGAACTTTAGATATAACAAAATTTGAACTTCAATTTGAACTTCAAATATAACAAAAATTTTAACTTCAATTTGAACTTCAGATATAACAAAAATTTTAACTTCAATTTGAACACCAAATATAAATTGGAACTCCAATATAACTAAATTTGATCTTGAGTACTTCTAATATTTGAACTTCAATTTGAACTTCAAATATAAACTAGAACTTCAAGTATAAAAATTGAACTTCAAATATAACTAAAATTTGAACTTCACCTTTAACTCATATATAAACTAGAACTTCAAGTATAAAAATTGAACTTCAATTATAACTAAAATTGGGAACTTCACTTTTAACTCAAATATAATTTGAACTTCAAATTTAATTAAAATTTTAATTTCAATTTGGAAGTTCAAATATAACTAAAATTTGAACTTCGCTTGAACTCAAATATAAATTTGAACTTCAAATTTAATTAATATTTTACCTTCAATTTGAACTTTAGATATAACAAAATTTGAACTTCAATTTGAACTTCAAATATAACAAAAATTTTACTTCATTTGAACTTCAATATAACAAAAATTTAACTTCAACTTGAACTTCAAATATAATAAAAATTGTAACTTCAATTTGAACTTCAGATATAACAAAAATTTTAACTTCAATTTGAACTTCAGATATAACAAAAATTTTAACTTCAATTTGAACTTCAAATATAAATTAAAACTTCAAATATAATTAAATTTTGGAATTCAAATAAAATTATAATTTTAACTTGAATTTGAAATTCAAATTTAATTAAAATTTTACCTTCAATTTGAACTTCAAATATAACAAAAATTTTAACTTCAATTTGAACTTCAGATATAACAAAAATTTTAACTTCCATTTGAACTTCAAATATAAACTAGAACTTCAAGTATAAAAATTGAACTTCAAATATAACTAAAATTTGAACTTACTTTTAACTCAATATAAATTTGAACTTCAAATTTAATTAAAATTTTACCTTCAATTTGAACTCCAGATATGACAAAAATTTTAACTTCAATTTGAAATTCAAATTTAATTAAAATTTTACCTTCAATTTGAACTTCAGATATAACAAAAATTTTAACTTCAATTTGAACTTCAGATATAACAAAAATTTTAACTTCAATTTGAACGTCAAATATAAATTAAAACTTCAAATATAATTAAATTTTGGAATTCAAATAAAATTATAATTTTAACTTGAATTTGAAATTCAAATTTAATTAAAATTTTACCTTCAATTTGAACTTCAAATATAATTAAAATTTTAACTTCCATTTGAACTTCAGATATAACATAAATTTTAACTTCAATTTGAAATTCAGATATAACAAAAATTTTAACTTCAATTTGAACTTCAAATATAACAAAAATTTTAACTTCAATTTGAACTTCAGATATAACAAAAATTTTAACTTCCATTTGAACTTCAAATATAAACTAGTACTTCAAGTATAAAAATTGAACTTCAAATATAACTAAAATTTGAACTTCACTTTTAACTCAAATATAAATTTGAACTTCAAATTTAATTAAAATTTTACCTTCAATTTGAACTCCAGATATGACAAAAATTTTAACTTCAATTTGAAATTCAAATTTAATTAAAATTTTACCTTCAATTTGAACTTCAGATATAACAAAAATTTTAACTTCCATTTGAACTTCAAATATAAACTAGAACTTCAAGTATAAAAATTGAACTTCAAATATAACTAAATTTGAACTTCACTTTTAACTCAAATATAAATTTGAACTTCAAATTTAATTAAAATTTTACCTCAATTTGAACTCCAGATATGACAAAAATTTTAACTTCAATTTGAAATTCAAATTTAATTAAAATTTTACCTTCAATTTGAACTTCAGATATAACAAAAATTTTAACTTCAATTTGAACTTCAGATATAACAAAAATATTAATTTCAACTTGAACTTCTAATATAATTAAAATTTTAACTTCAATATGACCTTCAAATATAACAAAAATTTGAACTTCACTTTTAACTCAAATATAAATTTGAACTTCAATATAACAAAATTTTAACTTCAATTTGAACTTCAGATATTACAAAAATTTTAACTTCAATTTGAACTTCAAATATAATTAAAATTTTAACTTCAATATGACCTTCAAATATAAACTAGAACTTCAAGTATAAAAATTGAACTTCAGATATAACAAAAATTTGAACTTCAATTTGAACTTCAGATACAACAAAAATTTTAACTTCCATTTGAACTTCAGATATAACAAAAATATTAATTTCAACTTGAACTTCTAATATAATTAAAATTTTAACTTCAATATGACCTTCAAATATAAACTAGAACTTCAAGTATAAAAATTGAACTTCAAATATAACAAAAATTTGAACTTCAATTTGAACTTCAGATACAACAAAAATTTTAACTTCCATTTGAACTTCAGATATAACAAAAATATTAATTTCAACTTGAACTTCTAATATAATTAAAATTTTAACTTCAATATGACCTTCAAATATAAACTAGAACTTCAAGTATAAAAATTGAACTTCAGATATAACAAAAATTTGAACTTCAATTTGAACTTCAGATATAACAAAAATTTTAACTTCAATTTGAAGTTCAAATATAACTAAAATTTGAACTTCACTTTGAACTCAAATATAAATTTGAACTTCAAATTTAATTAAAATTTTACCTTCAATTTGAACTTTAGATATAACAAAAATTTGAACTTCAATTTGAACTTCAAATATAACAAAAATTTTAACTTCAATTTGAACTTCAGATATAACAAAAATTTTAACTTCAATTTGAACACCAAATATAAATTGGAACTCCAATATAACTAAAATTTGATCTTGAAGTACTTCTAATATTTGAACTTCAATTTGAACTTCAAATATAAACTAGAACTTCAAGTATAAAAATTGAACTTCAAATATAACTAAAATTTGAACTTCACCTTTAACTCATATATAAACTAGAACTTCAAGTATAAAAATTGAACTTCAATTATAACTAAAATTGGAACTTCACTTTTAACTCAAATATAAATTTGAACTTCAAATTTAATTAAAATTTTAATTTCAATTTGAAGTTCAAATATAACTAAAATTTGAACTTCGCTTTGAACTCAAATATAAATTTAAACTTCAAATTTAATTAAAATTTTACCTTCAATTTGAACTTTAGATATAACAAAAATTTGAACTTCAATTTGAACTTCAAATATAACAAAAATTTTAACTTCAATTTGAACTTCAGATATAACAAAAATTTTAACTTCAACTTGAACTTCAAATATAACAAAAATTGTAACTTCAATTTGAACTTCAGATATAACAAAAATTTTAACTTCAATTTGAACGTCAAATATAAATTAAAACTTCAAATATAATTAAATTTTGGAATTCAAATAAAATTATAATTTTAACTTGAATTTGAAATTCAAATTTAATTAAAATTTTACCTTCAATTTGAACTTCAAATATAATTAAAATTTTAACTTCCATTTGAACTTCAGATATAACATAAATTTTAACTTCAATTTGAAATTCAGATATAACAAAAATTTTAACTTCAATTTGAACTTCAAATATAACAAAAATTTTAACTTCAATTTGAACTTCAGATATAACAAAAATTTTAACTTCCATTTGAACTTCAAATATAAACTAGAACTTCAAGTATAAAAATTGAACTTCAAATATAACTAAAATTTGAACTTCACTTTTAACTCAAATATAAATTTGAACTTCAAATTTAATTAAAATTTTACCTTCAATTTGAACTCCAGATATGACAAAAATTTTAACTTCAATTTGAAATTCAAATTTAATTAAAATTTTACCTTCAATTTGAACTTCAGATATAACAAAAATTTTAACTTCAGTTTGAACTTCAGATATAACAAAAATTTTAACTTCAATTTGAACTTCAGATATAACAAAAATTTTAACTTCCATTTGAACTTCAGATATAACAAAAATATTAATTTCAACTTGAACTTCTAATATAATTAAAATTTTAACTTCAATATGACCTTCAAATATAAACTAGAACTTCAAGTATAAAAATTGAACTTCAGATATAACAAAAATTTGAACTTCAATTTGAACTTCAGATATAACAAAAATTTTAACTTCAATTTGAAGTTCAAATATAACTAAAATTTGAACTTCGCTTTGAACTCAAATATAAATTTGAACTTCAAATTTAATTAAAATTTTACCTTCAATTTGAACTTTAGATATAACAAAATTTTGAACTTCAATTTGAACTTCAAATATAACAAAAATTGTAACTTCAATTTGAACTTCAGATATAACAAAAATTTTAACTTCAATTTGAACATCAAATATAAATTGGAACTGAAATATAACTAAAATTTGATCTTGAAGTACTTCTAAAATTTGAACTTCAATTTGAACTTCAAATATAAACTAGAACTTCAAGTATAAAAATTGAACTTCAAATATAACTAAAATTTGAACCTCACTTTTAACTCAAATATAAATTTGAACTTCAAATTTAATTAAAATTTTAACTTCAATTTGAAGTTCAAATATAACTAAAATTTGAACTTCGCTTTGAACTCAAATATAAATTTGAACTTCAAATTTAATTAAAATTTTACCTTCAATTTGAACTTTAGATATAACAAAAATTTGAACGTCAATTTGAACTTCAAATATAACAAAAATTTTAACTTCAATTTGAACTTCAGATATAACAAAAATTTTAACTTCAACTTGAACTTCAAATATAACAAAAATTGTAACTTCAATTTGAACTTCAGATATAACAAAATTTTTAACTTTCATTTGTACTTCAGATATAACAAAAATTTTAACTTCCATTTGAACTTCAGATATAACAAAAATTTTAACTTCAATTTGAACTTCAAATATCAACTAGAACTTCAAGTATAAAAATTGAACTTCAAATATAACTAAAATTTGAACTTCACTTTTAACTCAAATATAAATTTGAACTTCAAATATAACATAAATTTTAACTTCAATTTGAACTTCAGATATAACAAAAATTTTAACTTCAATTTGAACTTCAAATATAACAAAAATTTTAACTTCAATTTGAACTTCAGATATAACAAAAATTTTAACTTCCATTTGAACTTCAAATATAAAATAGAACTTCAAGTATAAAGATTGAACTTCAAATATAACTAAAATTTGAACTTCACTTTTAACTCAAATATAAATTTGAACTTCAAATTTAATTAAAATTTTACCTTCAATTTGAACTTCAGATATAACAACAATTTTAACTTCAACTTGAACTTCAAATATAAGAAAAATTGTAACTTCAATTTGAACTTCAGATATAACAAAAATTTTAACTTCAATTTGAACATCAAATATAAATTGGAACTCAAATATAACTAAAATTTGATCTTGAAGTACTTCTAATATTTGAACTTCAATTTGAACTTCAAATATAAACTAGAACTTCAAGTATAAAAATTGAACTTCAAATATAACTAAAATTTGAACTTCACCTTTAACTCATATATAAACTAGAACTTCAAGTATAAAAATTGAACTTCAATTATAACTAAAATTGGAACTTCACTTTTAACTCAAATATAAATTTGAACTTCAAATTTAATTAAAATTTTAATTTCAATTTGAAGTTGAAATATAACTAAAATTTGAACTTCGCTTTGAACTCAAATATAAATTTGAACTTCAAATTTAATTAAAATTTTACCTTCAATTTGAACTTTAGATATAACAAAAATTTGAACTTCAATTTGAACTTCAAATATAACAAAAATTTTAACTTCAATTTGAACTTCAGATATAACAAAAATTTTAACTTCAACTTGAACTTCAAATATAACAAAAATTGTAACTTCAATTTGAACTTCAGATATAACAAAAATTTTAACTTCAATTTGAACTTCAAATATAAATTAAAACTTCAAATATAATTAAATTTTGGAATTCAAATAAAATTATAACTTTAACTTGAATTTGAAATTCAAATTTAATTAAAATTTTACCTTCAATTTGAACTTCAAATATAATTAAAATTTTAACTTCCATTTGAACTTCAGATATAACATAAATTTTAACTTCAATTTGAAATTCAGATATAACAAAAATTTTAACTTCAATTTGAACTTCAAATATAACAAAAATTTTAACTTCAATTTGAACTTCAGATATAACAAAAATTTTAACTTCCATTTGAACTTCAAATATAAACTAGAACTTCAAGTATAAAAATTGAACTTCAGATATAACAAAAATTTTAACTTCAATTTGAACTTCAAATATAATTAAAATTTTAACTTCGACATGAACTTCAAATATAACTAAAATTTGAACTTCACTTTGAACTCAAATATAAATTTGAACTTCAAAATTAATTAAAATTTAAACTTCAATTTGAACTTCAAATATAACAAAAATTTTAACTTCCATTTGAATTTCAGATATAACAAAAATTTAAACTTCTATTTGAACTTCTAATATAATTAAAATTTTAACTTCAATTTGAACTTCAAATATAACAAAAATTTTAACTTCAATTTGAACTTCAGATATAACAAAAATTTTAACTTCAATTTGAACTTCAAATATAAACTAGAACTTCAAGTATAAAAATTGAACTTCAATTATAACTAAAATTTGAACTTCACTTTTAACTCAAATATAAATTTGAACTTCAAATTTAATTAAAATTTTAACCTCAATTTGAACTTCAAATATAACTAAAATTTTAACTTCACTTTGAACTCAAATATAAATTTGAACTTCAAAATTAATTAAAATTTAAACTTCAATTTGAACTTCAAATATAACAAAAATTTTAACTTCCATTTGAACTTCAGATATAACAAAAATTTAAACTTCTATTTGAACTTCTAATATAATTAAAATTTTAACTTCAATTTGAACTTCAAATATAAACTAGAACTTCAAGTATAAAAATTGAACTTCAGATATAACAAAAATTTTAACTTCAATTTGAACTTCAAATATAATTAAAATTTTAACTTCAATATGAACTTCAAATATAACTAAAATTTGAACTTCACTTTGAACTCAAATATAAATTTGAACTTCAAAATTAATTAAAATTTTAACTTCAATTTGAACTTCGAATATAAATTAAAACTTCAAATATAATTAATTTTTGGACTTCAAATAAAATTAATATTTTAACTTCAATTTGAACTCCAGATATATCAAAAATTTTAACTTCAATTTGAACTTCAAATATAACAAAAATTTTAACTTCCATTTGAACTTCAGATATAACAAAAATTTAAACTTCTATTTGAACTTCTAATATAATTAAAATTTTAACTTCAATTTGAACTTCAAATATAAACTAGAACTTCAAGTATAAAAATTGAACTTCAGATATAACAAAAATTTTAACTTCAATTTGAACTTCAGATATAACAAAAATTTGAACTTCAATTTGAACTTCAAATATAACAAAAATTTTAACTTCAATTTGAACTTCAGATATAACAAAAATTTTAACTTCAACTTGAACTTCAAATATAACAAAAATTGTAACTTCAATTTGAACTTCAGATATAACAAAAATTTTAACTTCAATTTGAACTTCAAATATAAATTAAAACTTCAAATATAATTAAATTTTGGAATTCAAATAAAATTATAATTTTAACTTGAATTTGAAATTCAAATTTAATTAAAATTTTACCTTCAATTTGAACTCCAAATTTAATTAAAATTTTAACTTCCATTTGAACTTCAGATATAACAAAAATTTTAACTTCAATTTGAACTTCAGATATAACAAAAATTTTAACTTCAATTTGAACTTCAAATATAACAAAAATTTTAACTTCAATTTGAACTTCAGTTATAACAAAAATTTTAACTTCCATTTGAACTTCAAATATAAACTAGAACTTCAAGTATAAAAATTGAACTTCAAATATAACTAAAATTTGAACTTCACTTTTAACTCAAATATAAATTTGAACTTCAAATTTAATTAAAATTTTACCTTCAATTTGAACTCCAGATATGACAAAAATTTTAACTTCAATTTGAAATTCAAATTTAATTAAAATTTTACCTTCAATTTGAACTTCAGATATAACAAAAATTTTAACTTCAATTTGAACTTCAGATATAACAAAAATATTAATTTCAACTTGAACTTCTAATATAATTAAAATTTTAACTTCAATATGACCTTCAAATATAACAAAAATTTGAACTTCACTTTTAACTCAAATATAAATTTGAACTTCAAATATAACAAAAATTTTAACTTCAATTTGAACTTCAGATATTACAAAAATTTTAACTTCAATTTGAACTTCAAATATAATTAAAATTTTAACTTCAATATGACCTTCAAATATAAACTAGAACTTCAAGTATAAAAATTGAACTTCAGATATAACAAAAATTTGAACTTCAATTTGAACTTCAGATACAACAAAAATTTTAACTTCCATTTGAACTTCAGATATAACAAAAATATTAATTTCAACTTGAACTTCTAATATAATTAAAATTTTAACTTCAATATGACCTTCAAATATAAACTAGAACTTCAAGTATAAAAATTGAACTTCAAATATAACAAAAATTTGAACTTCAATTTGAACTTCAGATACAACAAAAATTTTAACTTCCATTTGAACTTCAGATATAACAAAAATATTAATTTCAACTTGAACTTCTAATATAATTAAAATTTTAACTTCAATATGACCTTCAAATATAAACTAGAACTTCAAGTATAAAAATTGAACTTCAGATATAACAAAAATTTGAACTTCAATTTGAACTTCAGATATAACAAAAATTTTAACTTCAATTTGAACTTCAAATATAAACTAGAACTTCAAGTATAAAAATTGAACTTCAAATATAACTAAAATTTGAACTTCACTTTTAACTCAAATATAAATTTGAACTTCAAATTTAATTAAAATTTTAACTTCAATTTGAAGTTCAAATATAACTAAAATTTGAACTTCGCTTTGAACTCAAATATAAATTTGAACTTCAAATTTAATTAAAATTTTACCTTCAATTTGAACTTTAGATATAACAAAAATTTGAACGTCAATTTGAACTTCAAATATAACAAAAATTTTAACTTCAATTTGAACTTCAGATATAACAAAAATTTTAATTTCAACTTGAACTTCAAATATAACAAAAATTTTAACTTCAATTTGAACTTCAGATATAACAAAAATTTTAACTTCAACTTGAACTTCAAATATAACAAAAATTGTAACTTCAATTTGAACTTCAGATATAACAAAAATTTTAACTTCAATTTGAACTTCAAATATAAATTAAAACTTCAAATATAATTAAATTTTGGAATTCAAATAAAATTATAATTTTAACTTCAATTTGAAATTCAAATTTAATTAAAATTTTACCTTCAATTTGAACTTCAAATATAATTAAAATTTTAACTTCCATTTGAACTTCAGATATAACATAAATTTTAACTTCAATTTGAAATTCAGATATAACAAAAATTTTAACTTCAATTTGAACTTCAAATATAACAAAAATTTTAACTTCAATATGAACTTCAAATATAACAAAAATTTTAACTTCAATTTGAACTTCAGATATAACAAAAATTTTAACTTAAATTTGAACACCAAATATAAATTGGAACTCAAATATAACTAAAATTTGGTCTTGAAGTACTTCTAATATTTGAACTTCAATTTGAACTTCAAATATAAACTAGAACTTCAAGTATGAAAACTGAACTTCAATTATAACTAAAATTGGAACTTCACTTTTAACTCAAATATAAATTTGAACTTCAAATTTAATTAAAATTTTAATTTCAATTTGAAGTTCAAATATAACTAAAATTTGAACTTCGCTTTGAACTCAAATATAAATTTGAACTTCAAATTTAATTAAAATTTTACCTTCAATTTGAACTTTAGATATAACAAAAATTTGAACTTCAATTTGAACTTCAAATATAACAAAAATTTTAACTTCAATTTGAACTTCAGATATAACAAAAATTTTAACTTCAACTTGAACTTCAAATATAACAAAAATTGTAACTTCAATTTGAACTTCAGATATAACAAAAATTTAACTTCGATTTGAACTTCAAATATAAATTAAAACTTCAAATATAATTAAATTTTGGAATTCAAATAAAATTATAATTTTAACTTGAATTTGAAATTCAAATTTAATTAAAATTTTACCTTCAATTTGAACTTCAAATATAATTAAAATTTTAACTTCCATTTGAACTTCAGATATAACATAAATTTTAACTTCAATTTGAAATTCAGATATAACAAAAATTTTAACTTCAATTTGAACTTCAAATATAACAAAAATTTTAACTTCAATTTGAACTTCAGATATAACAAAAATTTTAACTTCCATTTGAACTTCAAATATAAACTAGAACTTCAAGTATAAAAATTGAACTTCAAATATAACTAAAATTTGAACTTCACTTTTAACTCAAATATAAATTTGAACTTCAAATTTAATTAAAATTTTACCTTCAATTTGAACTCCAGATATGACAAAAATTTTAACTTCAATTTGAAATTCAAATTTAATTAAAATTTTACCTTCAATTTGAACTTCAGATATAACAAAAATTTTAACTTCAATTTGAACACCAAATATAAATTGGAACTCAAATATAACTAAAATTTGGTCTTGAAGTACTTCTAATATTTGAACTTCAATTTGAACTTCAAATATAAACTAGAACTTCAAGTATAAAAATTGAACTTCAAATATAACTAATATTTGAACTTCACCTTTAACTCATATATAAACTAGAACTTCAAGTATAAAAATTGAACTTCAATTATAACTAAAATTGGAACTTCACTTTTAACTCAAATATAAATTTGAACTTCAAATTTAATTAAAATTTTAATTTCAATTTGAAGTTCAAATATAACTAAAATTTGAACTTCGCTTTGAACTCAAATATAAATTTGAACTTCAAATTTAATTAAAATTTTACCTTCAATTTGAACTTTAGATATAACAAAAATTTGAACTTCAATTTGAACTTCAAATATAACAAAAATTTTAACTTCAATTTGAACTTCAGATATAACAAAAATTTTAACTTCAACTTGAACTTCAAATATAACAAAAATTGTAACTTCAATTTGAACTTCAGATATAACAAAAATTTTAACTTCAATTTGAACTTCAAATATAAATTAAAACTTCAAATATAATTAAATTTTGGAATTCAAATAAAATTATAATTTTAAATTGAATTTGAAATTCAAATTTAATTAAAATTTTACCTTCAATTTGAACTTCAAATATAATTAAAATTTTAACTTCCATTTGAACTTCAGATATAACATAAATTTTAACTTCAATTTGAAATTCAGATATAACAAAAATTTTAACTTCAATTTGAACTTCAAATATAACAAAAATTTTAACTTCAATTTGAACTTCAGATATAACAAAAATTTTAACTTCCATTTGAACTTCAAATATAAACTAGAACTTCAAGTATAAAAATTGAACTTCAAATATAACTAAAATTTGAACTTCACTTTTAACTCAAATATAAATTTGAACTTCAAATTTAATTAAAATTTTAACCTCAATTTGAACTTCAAATATAACTAAAATTTAACTTCACTTTGAACTCAAATATAAATTTGAACTTCAAAATTAATTAAAATTTAAACTTCAATTTGAACTTCAAATATAACAAAAATTTTAACTTCCATTTGAACTTCAGATATAACAAAAATTTAAACTTCTATTTGAACTTCTAATATAATTAAAATTTTAACTTCAATTTGAACTTCAAATATAAACTAGAACTTCAAGTATAAAAATTGAACTTCAGATATAACAAAAATTTTAACTTCAATTTGAACTTCAAATATAATTAAAATTTTAACTTCAATATGAACTTCAAATATAACTAAAATTTGAACTTCACTTTGAACTCAAATATAAATTTGAACTTCAAAATTAATTAAAATTTTAACTTCAATTTGAACTTCGAATATAAATTAAAACTTCAAATATAATTAATTTTTGGACTTCAAATAAAATTAATATTTTAACTTCAATTTGAACTCCAGATATATCAAAAATTTTAACTTCAATTTGAACTTCAAATATAACAAAAATTTTAACTTCCATTTGAACTTCAGATATAACAAAAATTTAAACTTCTATTTGAACTTCTAATATAATTAAAATTTTAACTTCAATTTGAACTTCAAATATAAACTAGAACTTCAAGTATAAAAATTGAACTTCAGATATAACAAAAATTTTAACTTCAATTTGAACTTCAGATATAACAAAAATTTGAACTTCAATTTGAACTTCAAATATAACAAAAATTTTAACTTCAATTTGAACTTCAGATATAACAAAAATTTTAACTTCAACTTGAACTTCAAATATAACAAAAATTGTAACTTCAATTTGAACTTCAGATATAACAAAAATTTTAACTTCAATTTGAACTTCAAATATAAATTAAAACTTCAAATATAATTAAATTTTGGAATTCAAATAAAATTATAATTTTAACTTGAATTTGAAATTCAAATTTAATTAAAATTTTACCTTCAATTTGAACTCCAAATTTAATTAAAATTTTAACTTCCATTTGAACTTCAGATATAACAAAAATTTTAACTTCAATTTGAACTTCAGATATAACAAAAATTTTAACTTCAATTTGAACTTCAAATATAACAAAAATTTTAACTTCAATTTGAACTTCAGTTATAACAAAAATTTTAACTTCCATTTGAACTTCAAATATAAACTAGAACTTCAAGTATAAAAATTGAACTTCAAATATAACTAAAATTTGAACTTCACTTTTAACTCAAATATAAATTTGAACTTCAAATTTAATTAAAATTTTACCTTCAATTTGAACTCCAGATATGACAAAAATTTTAACTTCAATTTGAAATTCAAATTTAATTAAAATTTTACCTTCAATTTGAACTTCAGATATAACAAAAATTTTAACTTCAATTTGAACTTCAGATATAACAAAAATATTAATTTCAACTTGAACTTCTAATATAATTAAAATTTTAACTTCAATATGACCTTCAAATATAACAAAAATTTGAACTTCACTTTTAACTCAAATATAAATTTGAACTTCAAATATAACAAAAATTTTAACTTCAATTTGAACTTCAGATATTACAAAAATTTTAACTTCAATTTGAACTTCAAATATAATTAAAATTTTAACTTCAATATGACCTTCAAATATAAACTAGAACTTCAAGTATAAAAATTGAACTTCAGATATAACAAAAATTTGAACTTCAATTTGAACTTCAGATACAACAAAAATTTTAACTTCCATTTGAACTTCAGATATAACAAAAATATTAATTTCAACTTGAACTTCTAATATAATTAAAATTTTAACTTCAATATGACCTTCAAATATAAACTAGAACTTCAAGTATAAAAATTGAACTTCAAATATAACAAAAATTTGAACTTCAATTTGAACTTCAGATACAACAAAAATTTTAACTTCCATTTGAACTTCAGATATAACAAAAATATTAATTTCAACTTGAACTTCTAATATAATTAAAATTTTAACTTCAATATGACCTTCAAATATAAACTAGAACTTCAAGTATAAAAATTGAACTTCAGATATAACAAAAATTTGAACTTCAATTTGAACTTCAGATATAACAAAAATTTTAACTTCAATTTGAACTTCAAATATAAACTAGAACTTCAAGTATAAAAATTGAACTTCAAATATAACTAAAATTTGAACTTCACTTTTAACTCAAATATAAATTTGAACTTCAAATTTAATTAAAATTTTAACTTCAATTTGAAGTTCAAATATAACTAAAATTTGAACTTCGCTTTGAACTCAAATATAAATTTGAACTTCAAATTTAATTAAAATTTTACCTTCAATTTGAACTTTAGATATAACAAAAATTTGAACGTCAATTTGAACTTCAAATATAACAAAAATTTTAACTTCAATTTGAACTTCAGATATAACAAAAATTTTAATTTCAACTTGAACTTCAAATATAACAAAAATTTTAACTTCAATTTGAACTTCAGATATAACAAAAATTTTAACTTCAACTTGAACTTCAAATATAACAAAAATTGTAACTTCAATTTGAACTTCAGATATAACAAAAATTTTAACTTCAATTTGAACTTCAAATATAAATTAAAACTTCAAATATAATTAAATTTTGGAATTCAAATAAAATTATAATTTTAACTTCAATTTGAAATTCAAATTTAATTAAAATTTTACCTTCAATTTGAACTTCAAATATAATTAAAATTTTAACTTCCATTTGAACTTCAGATATAACATAAATTTTAACTTCAATTTGAAATTCAGATATAACAAAAATTTTAACTTCAATTTGAACTTCAAATATAACAAAATTTTAACTTCAATATGAACTTCAAATATAACAAAAATTTTAACTTCAATTTGAACTTCAGATATAACAAAAATTTTAACTTAAATTTGAACACCAAATATAAATTGGAACTCAAATATAACTAAAATTTGGTCTTGAAGTACTTCTAATATTTGAACTTCAATTTGAACTTCAAATATAAACTAGAACTTCAAGTATGAAAACTGAACTTCAATTATAACTAAAATTGGAACTTCACTTTTAACTCAAATATAAATTTGAACTTCAAATTTAATTAAAATTTTAATTTCAATTTGAAGTTCAAATATAACTAAAATTTGAACTTCGCTTTGAACTCAAATATAAATTTGAACTTCAAATTTAATTAAAATTTTACCTTCAATTTGAACTTTAGATATAACAAAAATTTGAACTTCAATTTGAACTTCAAATATAACAAAAATTTTAACTTCAATTTGAACTTCAGATATAACAAAAATTTTAACTTCAACTTGAACTTCAAATATAACAAAAATTGTAACTTCAATTTGAACTTCAGATATAACAAAAAATTTAACTTCGATTTGAACTTCAAATATAAATTAAAACTTCAAATATAATTAAATTTTGGAATTCAAATAAAATTATAATTTTAACTTGAATTTGAAATTCAAATTTAATTAAAATTTTACCTTCAATTTGAACTTCAAATATAATTAAAATTTTAACTTCCATTTGAACTTCAGATATAACATAAATTTTAACTTCAATTTGAAATTCAGATATAACAAAAATTTTAACTTCAATTTGAACTTCAAATATAACAAAATTTTAACTTCAATTTGAACTTCAGATATAACAAAAATTTTAACTTCCATTTGAACTTCAAATATAAACTAGAACTTCAAGTATAAAAATTGAACTTCAAATATAACTAAAATTTGAACTTCACTTTTAACTCAAATATAAATTTGAACTTCAAATTTAATTAAAATTTTACCTTCAATTTGAACTCCAGATATGACAAAAATTTTAACTTCAATTTGAAATTCAAATTTAATTAAAATTTTACCTTCAATTTGAACTTCAGATATAACAAAAATTTTAACTTCAATTTGAACACCAAATATAAATTGGAACTCAAATATAACTAAAATTTGGTCTTGAAGTACTTCTAATATTTGAACTTCAATTTGAACTTCAAATATAAACTAGAACTTCAAGTATAAAAATTGAACTTCAAATATAACTAATATTTGAACTTCACCTTTAACTCATATATAAACTAGAACTTCAAGTATAAAAATTGAACTTCAATTATAACTAAAATTGGAACTTCACTTTTAACTCAAATATAAATTTGAACTTCAAATTTAATTAAAATTTTAATTTCAATTTGAAGTTCAAATATAACTAAAATTTGAACTTCGCTTTGAACTCAAATATAAATTTGAACTTCAAATTTAATTAAAATTTTACCTTCAATTTGAACTTTAGATATAACAAAAATTTGAACTTCAATTTGAACTTCAAATATAACAAAAATTTTAACTTCAATTTGAACTTCAGATATAACAAAAATTTTAACTTCAACTTGAACTTCAAATATAACAAAAATTGTAACTTCAATTTGAACTTCAGATATAACAAAAATTTTAACTTCAATTTGAACTTCAAATATAAATTAAAACTTCAAATATAATTAAATTTTGGAATTCAAATAAAATTATAATTTTAAATTGAATTTGAAATTCAAATTTAATTAAAATTTTACCTTCAATTTGAACTTCAAATATAATTAAAATTTTAACTTCCATTTGAACTTCAGATATAACATAAATTTTAACTTCAATTTGAAATTCAGATATAACAAAAATTTTAACTTCAATTTGAACTTCAAATATAACAAAAATTTTAACTTCAATTTGAACTTCAGATATAACAAAAATTTTAACTTCCATTTGAACTTCAAATATAAACTAGAACTTCAAGTATAAAAATTGAACTTCAAATATAACTAAAATTTGAACTTCACTTTTAACTCAAATATAAATTTGAACTTCAAATTTAATTAAAATTTTAACCTCAATTTGAACTTCAAATATAACTAAAATTTTAACTTCACTTTGAACTCAAATATAAATTTGAACTTCAAAATTAATTAAAATTTAAACTTCAATTTGAACTTCAAATATAACAAAAATTTTAACTTCCATTTGAACTTCAGATATAACAAAAATTTAAACTTCTATTTGAACTTCTAATATAATTAAAATTTTAACTTCAATTTGAACTTCAAATATAAACTAGAACTTCAAGTATAAAAATTGAACTTCAGATATAACAAAAATTTTAACTTCAATTTGAACTTCAAATATAATTAAAATTTTAACTTCAATATGAACTTCAAATATAACTAAAATTTGAACTTCACTTTGAACTCAAATATAAATTTGAACTTCAAAATTAATTAAAATTTTAACTTCAATTTGAACTTCGAATATAAATTAAAACTTCAAATATAATTAATTTTTGGACTTCAAATAAAATTAATATTTTAACTTCAATTTGAACTCCAGATATATCAAAAATTTTAACTTCAATTTGAACTTCAAATATAACAAAAATTTTAACTTCCATTTGAACTTCAGATATAACAAAAATTTAAACTTCTATTTGAACTTCTAATATAATTAAAATTTTAACTTCAATTTGAACTTCAAATATAAACTAGAACTTCAAGTATAAAAATTGAACTTCAGATATAACAAAAATTTTAACTTCAATTTGAACTTCAGATATAACAAAAATTTGAACTTCAATTTGAACTTCAAATATAACAAAAATTTTAACTTCAATTTGAACTTCAGATATAACAAAAATTTTAACTTCAACTTGAACTTCAAATATAACAAAAATTGTAACTTCAATTTGAACTTCAGATATAACAAAAATTTTAACTTCAATTTGAACTTCAAATATAAATTAAAACTTCAAATATAATTAAATTTTGGAATTCAAATAAAATTATAATTTTAACTTGAATTTGAAATTCAAATTTAATTAAAATTTTACCTTCAATTTGAACTCCAAATTTAATTAAAATTTTAACTTCCATTTGAACTTCAGATATAACAAAAATTTTAACTTCAATTTGAACTTCAGATATAACAAAAATTTTAACTTCAATTTGAACTTCAAATATAACAAAAATTTTAACTTCAATTTGAACTTCAGTTATAACAAAAATTTTAACTTCCATTTGAACTTCAAATATAAACTAGAACTTCAAGTATAAAAATTGAACTTCAAATATAACTAAAATTTGAACTTCACTTTTAACTCAAATATAAATTTGAACTTCAAATTTAATTAAAATTTTACCTTCAATTTGAACTCCAGATATGACAAAAATTTTAACTTCAATTTGAAATTCAAATTTAATTAAAATTTTACCTTCAATTTGAACTTCAGATATAACAAAAATTTTAACTTCAATTTGAACTTCAGATATAACAAAAATATTAATTTCAACTTGAACTTCTAATATAATTAAAATTTTAACTTCAATATGACCTTCAAATATAACAAAAATTTGAACTTCACTTTTAACTCAAATATAAATTTGAACTTCAAATATAACAAAAATTTTAACTTCAATTTGAACTTCAGATATTACAAAAATTTTAACTTCAATTTGAACTTCAAATATAATTAAAATTTTAACTTCAATATGACCTTCAAATATAAACTAGAACTTCAAGTATAAAAATTGAACTTCAGATATAACAAAAATTTGAACTTCAATTTGAACTTCAGATACAACAAAAATTTTAACTTCCATTTGAACTTCAGATATAACAAAAATATTAATTTCAACTTGAACTTCTAATATAATTAAAATTTTAACTTCAATATGACCTTCAAATATAAACTAGAACTTCAAGTATAAAAATTGAACTTCAAATATAACAAAAATTTGAACTACAATTTGAACTTCAGATACAACAAAAATTTTAACTTCCATTTGAACTTCAGATATAACAAAAATATTAATTTCAACTTGAACTTCTAATATAATTAAAATTTTAACTTCAATATGACCTTCAAATATAAACTAGAACTTCAAGTATAAAAATTGAACTTCAGATATAACAAAAATTTGAACTTCAATTTGAACTTCAGATATAACAAAAATTTTAACTTCAATTTGAACTTCAAATATAAACTAGAACTTCAAGTATAAAAATTGAACTTCAAATATAACTAAAATTTGAACTTCACTTTTAACTCAAATATAAATTTGAACTTCAAATTTAATTAAAATTTTAACTTCAATTTGAAGTTCAAATATAACTAAAATTTGAACTTCGCTTTGAACTCAAATATAAATTTGAACTTCAAATTTAATTAAAATTTTACCTTCAATTTGAACTTTAGATATAACAAAAATTTGAACGTCAATTTGAACTTCAAATATAACAAAATTTTAACTTCAATTTGAACTTCAGATATAACAAAAATTTTAATTTCAACTTGAACTTCAAATATAACAAAAATTTTAACTTCAATTTGAACTTCAGATATAACAAAAATTTTAACTTCAACTTGAACTTCAAATATAACAAAAATTGTAACTTCAATTTGAACTTCAGATATAACAAAAATTTTAACTTCAATTTGAACTTCAAATATAAATTAAAACTTCAAATATAATTAAATTTTGGAATTCAAATAAAATTATAATTTTAACTTCAATTTGAAATTCAAATTTAATTAAAATTTTACCTTCAATTTGAACTTCAAATATAATTAAAATTTTAACTTCCATTTGAACTTCAGATATAACATAAATTTTAACTTCAATTTGAAATTCAGATATAACAAAAATTTTAACTTCAATTTGAACTTCAAATATAACAAAAATTTTAACTTCAATATGAACTTCAAATATAACAAAAATTTTAACTTCAATTTGAACTTCAGATATAACAAAAATTTTAACTTAAATTTGAACACCAAATATAAATTGGAACTCAAATATAACTAAAATTTGGTCTTGAAGTACTTCTAATATTTGAACTTCAATTTGAACTTCAAATATAAACTAGAACTTCAAGTATGAAAACTGAACTTCAATTATAACTAAAATTGGAACTTCACTTTTAACTCAAATATAAATTTGAACTTCAAATTTAATTAAAATTTTAATTTCAATTTGAAGTTCAAATATAACTAAAATTTGAACTTCGCTTTGAACTCAAATATAAATTTGAACTTCAAATTTAATTAAAATTTTACCTTCAATTTGAACTTTAGATATAACAAAAATTTGAACTTCAATTTGAACTTCAAATATAACAAAAATTTTAACTTCAATTTGAACTTCAGATATAACAAAAATTTTAACTTCAACTTGAACTTCAAATATAACAAAAATTGTAACTTCAATTTGAACTTCAGATATAACAAAAAATTTAACTTCGATTTGAACTTCAAATATAAATTAAAACTTCAAATATAATTAAATTTTGGAATTCAAATAAAATTATAATTTTAACTTGAATTTGAAATTCAAATTTAATTAAAATTTTACCTTCAATTTGAACTTCAAATATAATTAAAATTTTAACTTCCATTTGAACTTCAGATATAACATAAATTTTAACTTCAATTTGAAATTCAGATATAACAAAAATTTTAACTTCAATTTGAACTTCAAATATAACAAAAATTTTAACTTCAATTTGAACTTCAGATATAACAAAAATTTTAACTTCCATTTGAACTTCAAATATAAACTAGAACTTCAAGTATAAAAATTGAACTTCAAATATAACTAAAATTTGAACTTCACTTTTAACTCAAATATAAATTTGAACTTCAAATTTAATTAAAATTTTACCTTCAATTTGAACTCCAGATATGACAAAAATTTTAACTTCAATTTGAAATTCAAATTTAATTAAAATTTTACCTTCAATTTGAACTTCAGATATAACAAAAATTTTAACTTCAATTTGAACACCAAATATAAATTGGAACTCAAATATAACTAAAATTTGGTCTTGAAGTACTTCTAATATTTGAACTTCAATTTGAACTTCAAATATAAACTAGAACTTCAAGTATAAAAATTGAACTTCAAATATAACTAATATTTGAACTTCACCTTTAACTCATATATAAACTAGAACTTCAAGTATAAAAATTGAACTTCAATTATAACTAAAATTGGAACTTCACTTTTAACTCAAATATAAATTTGAACTTCAAATTTAATTAAAATTTTAATTTCAATTTGAAGTTCAAATATAACTAAAATTTGAACTTCGCTTTGAACTCAAATATAAATTTGAACTTCAAATTTAATTAAAATTTTACCTTCAATTTGAACTTTAGATATAACAAAAATTTGAACTTCAATTTGAACTTCAAATATAACAAAAATTTTAACTTCAATTTGAACTTCAGATATAACAAAAATTTTAACTTCAACTTGAACTTCAAATATAACAAAAATTGTAACTTCAATTTGAACTTCAGATATAACAAAAATTTTAACTTCAATTTGAACTTCAAATATAAATTAAAACTTCAAATATAATTAAATTTTGGAATTCAAATAAAATTATAATTTTAAATTGAATTTGAAATTCAAATTTAATTAAAATTTTACCTTCAATTTGAACTTCAAATATAATTAAAATTTTAACTTCCATTTGAACTTCAGATATAACATAAATTTTAACTTCAATTTGAAATTCAGATATAACAAAAATTTTAACTTCAATTTGAACTTCAAATATAACAAAAATTTTAACTTCAATTTGAACTTCAGATATAACAAAAATTTTAACTTCCATTTGAACTTCAAATATAAACTAGAACTTCAAGTATAAAAATTGAACTTCAGATATAACAAAAATTTGAACTTCAATTTGAACTTCAGATATAACAAAAATTTTAACTTCAATTTGAAGTTCAAATATAACTAAAATTTGAACTTCACTTTGAACTCAAATATAAATTTGAACTTCAAATTTAATTAAAATTTTACCTTCAATTTGAACTTCAGATATAACAACAATTTTAACTTCAACTTGAACTTCAAATATAACAAAAATTGTAACTTCAATTTGAACTTCAGATATAACAAAAATTTTAACTTCAATTTGAACATCAAATATAAATTGGAACTGAAATATAACTAAAATTTGATCTTGAAGTACTTCTAAAATTTGAACTTCAATTTGAACTTCAAATATAAACTAGAACTTCAAGTATAAAAATTGAAATTCAAATATAACTAAAATTTGAACTTCACTTTTAACTCAAATATAAATTTGAACTTCAAATTTAATTAAAATTTTAACTTCAATTTGAAGTTCAAATATAACTAAAATTTGAACTTCGCTTTGAACTCAAATATAAATTTGAACTTCAAATTTAATTAAAATTTTACCTTCAATTTGAACTTTAGATATAACAAAAATTTGAACGTCAATTTGAACTTCAAATATAACAAAAATTTTAACTTCAATTTGAACTTCAGATATAACAAAAATTTTAACTTCATATTGAACTTCAAATATAACAAAAATTGTAACTTCAATTTGAACTTCAGATATAACAAAAATTTTAACTTCAATTTGAACTTCAGATATAACAAAAATTTTAACTTCAACTTGAACTTCAAATATAACAAAAATTTTAACTTCAATTTGAACTTCAGTTATAACAAAAATTTTAATTTTCAATTTGAACTTCAGATATAACAAATATTTGAACTTCAATTTGAACTTCAGATATAACAAAAATTTTAATTTCAACTTGAACTTCAAATATAACAAAAATTTTAACTTCAATATGAACTTCAAATATAACAAAAATTTTAACTTCAATTTGAACTTCAGATATAACAAAAATTTTAACTTAAATTTGAACACCAAATATAAATTGGAACTCAAATATAACTAAAATTTGGTCTTGAAGTACTTCTAATATTTGAACTTCAATTTGAACTTCAAATATAAACTAGAACTTCAAGTATAAAAATTGAACTTCAAATATAACTAAAATTTGAACTTCACCTTTAACTCATATATAAACTAGAACTTCAAGTATAAAAATTGAACTTCAATTATAACTAAAATTGGAACGTCACTTTTAACTCAAATATAAATTTGAACTTCAAATTTAATTAAAATTTTAATTTCAATTTGAAGTTCAAATATAACTAAAATTTGAACTTCGCTTTGAACTCAAATATAAATTTGAACTTCAAATTTAATTAAAATTTTACCTTCAATTTGAACTTTAGATATAACAAAAATTTGAACTTCAATTTGAACTTCAAATATAACAAAAATTTTACCTTCAATTTGAACTTTTGATATAACAAAAATTTGAACGTCAATTTGAACTTCAAATATAACAAAAATTTTAACTTCAATTTGAACTTCAGATATAACAAAAATTTTAATTTCAACTTGAACTTCAAATATAACAAAAATTTTAACTTCAATTTGAACTTCAGATATAACAAAAATTTTAACTTCAACTTGAACTTCAAATATAACAAAAATTGTAACTTCAATTTGAACTTCAGATATAACAAAAATTTTAACTTCAATTTGAACTTCAAATATAAATTAAAACTTCAAATATAATTAAATTTTGGAATTCAAATAAAATTATAATTTTAACTTCAATTTGAAATTCAAATTTAATTAAAATTTTACCTTCAATTTGAACTTCAAATATAATTAAAATTTTAACTTCCATTTGAACTTCAGATATAACATAAATTTTAACTTCAATTTGAAATTCAGATATAACAAAAATTTTAACTTCAATTTGAACTTCAAATATAACAAAAATTTTAACTTCAATATGAACTTCAAATATAACAAAAATTGTAACTTCAATTTGAACTTCAGATATAACAAAAATTTTAACTTAAATTTGAACACCAAATATAAATTGGAACTCAAATATAACTAAAATTTGGTCTTGAAGTACTTCTAATATTTGAACTTCAATTTGAACTTCAAATATAAACTAGAACTTCAAGTATGAAAACTGAACTTCAATTATAACTAAAATTGGAACTTCACTTTTAACTCAAATATAAATTTGAACTTCAAATTTAATTAAAATTTTAATTTCAATTTGAAGTTCAAATATAACTAAAATTTGAACTTCGCTTTGAACTCAAATATAAATTTGAACTTCAAATTTAATTAAAATTTTACCTTCAATTTGAACTTTAGATATAACAAAAATTTGAACTTCAATTTGAACTTCAAATATAACAAAAATTTTAACTTCAATTTGAACTTCAGATATAACAAAAATTTTAACTTCAACTTGAACTTCAAATATAACAAAAATTGTAACTTCAATTTGAACTTCAGATATAACAAAAAATTTAACTTCGATTTGAACTTCAAATATAAATTAAAACTTCAAATATAATTAAATTTTGGAATTCAAATAAAATTATAATTTTAACTTGAATTTGAAATTCAAATTTAATTAAAATTTTACCTTCAATTTGAACTTCAAATATAATTAAAATTTTAACTTCCATTTGAACTTCAGATATAACATAAATTTTAACTTCAATTTGAAATTCAGATATAACAAAAATTTTAACTTCAATTTGAACTTCAAATATAACAAAAATTTTAACTTCAATTTGAACTTCAGATATAACAAAAATTTTAACTTCCATTTGAACTTCAAATATAAACTAGAACTTCAAGTATAAAAATTGAACTTCAAATATAACTAAAATTTGAACTTCACTTTTAACTCAAATATAAATTTGAACTTCAAATTTAATTAAAATTTTACCTTCAATTTGAACTCCAGATATGACAAAAATTTTAACTTCAATTTGAAATTCAAATTTAATTAAAATTTTACCTTCAATTTGAACTTCAGATATAACAAAAATTTTAACTTCAATTTGAACACCAAATATAAATTGGAACTCAAATATAACTAAAATTTGGTCTTGAAGTACTTCTAATATTTGAACTTCAATTTGAACTTCAAATATAAACTAGAACTTCAAGTATAAAAATTGAACTTCAAATATAACTAATATTTGAACTTCACCTTTAACTCATATATAAACTAGAACTTCAAGTATAAAAATTGAACTTCAATTATAACTAAAATTGGAACTTCACTTTTAACTCAAATATAAATTTGAACTTCAAATTTAATTAAAATTTTAATTTCAATTTGAAGTTCAAATATAACTAAAATTTGAACTTCGCTTTGAACTCAAATATAAATTTGAACTTCAAATTTAATTAAAATTTTACCTTCAATTTGAACTTTAGATATAACAAAAATTTGAACTTCAATTTGAACTTCAAATATAACAAAAATTTTAACTTCAATTTGAACTTCAGATATAACAAAAATTTTAACTTCAACTTGAACTTCAAATATAACAAAAATTGTAACTTCAATTTGAACTTCAGATATAACAAAAATTTTAACTTCAATTTGAACTTCAAATATAAATTAAAACTTCAAATATAATTAAATTTTGGAATTCAAATAAAATTATAATTTTAAATTGAATTTGAAATTCAAATTTAATTAAAATTTTACCTTCAATTTGAACTTCAAATATAATTAAAATTTTAACTTCCATTTGAACTTCAGATATAACATAAATTTTAACTTCAATTTGAAATTCAGATATAACAAAAATTTTAACTTCAATTTGAACTTCAAATATAACAAAAATTTTAACTTCAATTTGAACTTCAGATATAACAAAAATTTTAACTTCCATTTGAACTTCAAATATAAACTAGAACTTCAAGTATAAAAATTGAACTTCAAATATAACTAAAATTTGAACTTCACTTTTAACTCAAATATAAATTTGAACTTCAAATTTAATTAAAATTTTAACCTCAATTTGAACTTCAAATATAACTAAAATTTTAACTTCACTTTGAACTCAAATATAAATTTGAACTTCAAAATTAATTAAAATTTAAACTTCAATTTGAACTTCAAATATAACAAAAATTTTAACTTCCATTTGAACTTCAGATATAACAAAAATTTAAACTTCTATTTGAACTTCTAATATAATTAAAATTTTAACTTCAATTTGAACTTCAAATATAAACTAGAACTTCAAGTATAAAAATTGAACTTCAGATATAACAAAAATTTTAACTTCAATTTGAACTTCAGATATAACAAAAATTTGAACTTCAATTTGAACTTCAAATATAACAAAAATTTTAACTTCAATTTGAACTTCAGATATAACAAAAATTTTAACTTCAACTTGAACTTCAAATATAACAAAAATTGTAACTTCAATTTGAACTTCAGATATAACAAAAATTTTAACTTCAATTTGAACTTCAAATATAAATTAAAACTTCAAATATAATTAAATTTTGGAATTCAAATAAAATTATAATTTTAACTTGAATTTGAAATTCAAATTTAATTAAAATTTTACCTTCAATTTGAACTCCAAATTTAATTAAAATTTTAACTTCCATTTGAACTTCAGATATAACAAAAATTTTAACTTCAATTTGAACTTCAGATATAACAAAAATTTTAACTTCAATTTGAACTTCAAATATAACAAAAATTTTAACTTCAATTTGAACTTCAGTTATAACAAAAATTTTAACTTCCATTTGAACTTCAAATATAAACTAGAACTTCAAGTATAAAAATTGAACTTCAAATATAACTAAAATTTGAACTTCACTTTTAACTCAAATATAAATTTGAACTTCAAATTTAATTAAAATTTTACCTTCAATTTGAACTTCTATTGGACTTCTATTTGAACTACAAATATAACTAAAATTTGAATTACAAATATAAAAGAAAGTTGAACTTCATTTTGTACTTCCAATTTAACTAAAATTTGATCTTCAAATATAACTAAAATTTGAACTTCTAATATAAATAAAATTTGAACTTCAATTTTAATTTCAAGTATAATTAATATTTGACAAATATTCAAAAATAACTGAAATATGAACACAAATTATAATAATAATATAACTAATATAATATAACTATAATACTAATAACTATAATATAATAATATAACTAAAATTTGAAATTCAATTTTAATTTCAAGTATAACTAAAATTTGTACTTCAAATATATCTAAAATTTAATCTTAAAATATTAATTATATTACTAAAATTTGAATTTCAATCCGAACTTCAAATATAATTAGAATTTGAACTTCAAATATAACTAAAACTTAATCTTAAGATATTATTTATATTACTAAAATTTGAACTTCAATCCGTACTTCAAATATAACTAAAATATGAACACAAAATATAATAATAATATAACTAATGTAATATAATACTATAATTATAATCGTATAACTATAGTATAATATAATATAATATAATAATGTAACAAAAAATTTGAAATTCAATTTTAATTTCAAGTATAACTAAAATTTGTACTTCAAATATAACTAAACTGAGGACATCAAATATAACTAAAAGTTCTACTTTAAATATATATAAGATTTGAAATTCAAATATAAGTAAAATTTTAACTTCAATTTGAACTTCAAATATAAATTGGAACTAAAATATAACAAAAATTTGATCTTCAATTTCTTCTAAAATTTGAACTTCAATTTGAACTTCAAATATAAATTGGAATTCAAATATAACTAAAATCTGATCTTCAAATACTTCTAAAATTTGAACTTCAATTTGAACTTCAAATAAAAATTAAAACTTCAAATATAATTAAATTTTGGAATTCAAATAAAATTAAAATTTTAACTTGAATTTGAACTTCAGATATAACAAAAATTTTAACTTCAATTTGAACTTCAAATATTATTAAGATTTTAACTTCAATTTGAATTTCAAATATAAATTAAAACTTCAAATATAATTAAATTTTGGAATTCAAATTTAATTAAAATTTTACCTTCAATTTGAACTTCAGATATAACAAAAATTTTATCTTCTATTTGAACTTCAAATATAAACTAGAACTTCAAGTATAAAATTTGAACTTCAAATATAACTAAAATTTGAACTTCACTTTGAACTCAAATATAAATTTGAACTTCAAAATTAATTAAAATTTTAACTTCAATTTGAACTTCGAATATAAATTAAAACTTCAAATATAATTAAACTTTGGAATTCAAATAAAATTAATATTTTAACTTCAATTTGACCTTCAGATATAACAAAAATTTTAACTTCAACTTGAACTTCAAATATAAACTAGAACTTCAAGTATAAAATTTGAACTTCAAATATAACTAAAATTTGAACTTCACTTTGAACTCAAATATAAATTTGAACTTCAAAATTAATTAAAATTTAACTTCAATTTGAACTTCAAATATAAATTGGAACTCAAATATAACAAAAATCTCATCTTCAAATACTTCTAAAATTTTAACTTCAATTTGAACTTCAAATACAAATTAAAACTTCAAATATAATTAAATTTTGGACTTCAAATAAAATTAATATTTTAACTTCCATTTGAACTTCAGATATAACAAAAATTTTAACTTCAATTTGAACTTCAAATATAACAAAAATTTTAACTTCAATTTGAACTTCAGATATAACAAAAATTTTAACTTCCATTTGAACTTCAAATATAAAATAGAACTTCAAGTATAAAGATTGAACTTCAAATATAACTAAAATTTGAACTTCACTTTGAACTCAAATATAAATTTGAACTTTAAATTTAATTAAAATTTTACCTTCAATTTGAACTTCAGATATAACAACAATTTTAACTTCAACTTGAACTTCAAATATAACAAAAATTGTAACTTCAATTTGAACTTCAGATATAACAAAAATTTTAACTTCAATTTGAACATCAAATATAAATTGGAACTCAAATATAACTAAAATTTGATCTTGAAGTACTTCTAATATTTGAACTTCAATTTGAACTTCAAATATAAACTAGAACTTCAAGTATAAAAATTGAACTTCAAATATAACTAAAATTTGAACTTCACCTTTAACTCATATATAAACTAGAACTTCAAGTATAAAAATTGAACTTCAATTATAACTAAAATTGGAACTTCACTTTTAACTCAAATATAAATTTGAACTTCAAATTTAATTAAAATTTTAATTTCAATTTGAAGTTCAAATATAACTAAAATTTGAACTTCGCTTTGAACTCAAATATAAATTTGAACTTCAAATTTAATTAAAATTTTACCTTCAATTTGAACTTTAGATATAACAAAAATTTGAACTTCAATTTGAACTTCAAATATAACAAAAATTTTAACTTCAATTTGAACTTCAGATATAACAAAAATTTTAACTTCAACTTGAACTTCAAATATAACAAAAATTGTAACTTCAATTTGAACTTCAGATATAACAAAAATTTTAACTTCAATTTGAACTTCAAATATAAATTAAAACTTCAAATATAATTAAATTTTGGAATTCAAATAAAATTATAATTTTAACTTGAATTTGAAATTCAAATTTAATTAAAATTTTACCTTCAATTTGAACTTCAAATATAATTAAAATTTTAACTTCCATTTGAACTTCAGATATAACATAAATTTTAACTTCAATTTGAAATTCAGATATAACAAAAATTTTAACTTCAATTTGAACTTCAAATATAACAAAAATTTTAACTTCAATTTGAACTTCAGATATAACAAAAATTTTAACTTCCATTTGAACTTCAAATATAAACTAGAACTTCAAGTATAAAAATTGAACTTCAAATATAACTAAAATTTGAACTTCACTTTTAACTCAAATATAAATTTGAACTTCAAATTTAATTAAAATTTTACCTTCAATTTGAACTCCAGATATGACAAAAATTTTAACTTCAATTTGAAATTCAAATTTAATTAAAATTTTACCTTCAATTTGAACTTCAGATATAACAAAAATTTTAACTTCAATTTGAACTTCAGATATAACAAAAATTTTAACTTCAATTTGAACTTCAGATATAACAAAAATTTTAACTTCCATTTGAACTTCAGATATAACAAAAATATTAATTTCAACTTGAACTTCTAATATAATTAAAATTTTAACTTCAATATGACCTTCAAATATAAACTAGAACTTCAAGTATAAAAATTGAACTTCAGATATAACAAAAATTTGAACTTCAATTTGAACTTCAGATATAACAAAAATTTTAACTTCAATTTGAAGTTCAAATATAACTAAAATTTGAACTTCACTTTGAACTCAAATATAAATTTGAACTTCAAATTTAATTAAAATTTTACCTTCAATTTGAACTTCAGATATAACAACAATTTTAACTTCAACTTGAACTTCAAATATAACAAAAATTGTAACTTCAATTTGAACTTCAGATATAACAAAAATTTTAACTTCAATTTGAACATCAAATATAAATTGGAACTGAAATATAACTAAAATTTGATCTTGAAGTACTTCTAAAATTTGAACTTCAATTTGAACTTCAAATATAAACTAGAACTTCAAGTATAAAAATTGAACTTCAAATATAACTAAAATTTGAACTTCACTTTTAACTCAAATATAAATTTGAACTTCAAATTTAATTAAAATTTTAACTTCCATTTGAACTTCAGATATAACAACAATCTTAACTTCAACTTGAACTTCAAATATAACAAAAATTTTAACTTCCATTTGAACTTCAGATATAACAAAAATTTAAACTTCTATTTGAACTTCTAATATAATTAAAATTTTAACTTCAATTCGAACTTCAAATATAAACTAGAACTTCAAGTATAAAAATTGAACTTCAGATATAACAAAAATTTTAACTTCAATTTGAACTTCAAATATAATTAAAATTTTAACTTCAATATGAACTTCAAATATAACTAAAATTTGAACTTCACTTTGAACTCAAATATAAATTTGAACTTCAAAATTAATTAAAATTTTAACTTCAATTTGAACTTCGAATATAAATTAAAACTTCAAATATAATTAATTTTTGGACTTCAAATAAAATTAGTTTTTTAACTTCAATTTGAATTTCAGATATAACTAAAATTTGAACTTCATTTTGAACTCAAATATAAATTTGAACTTCACTTTGAACTCAAATATAAATTTGAACTTCACTTTGAACTCAAATATAAATTTGAACTTCACTTTGAACTCAAATATAAATTTGAACTTCAAAATTAATTAAAATTTTAACTTCAATTTGAACTTCGAATATAAATTAAAACTTCAAATATAATTAAATTTTGGACTTCAAATAAAATTATATTTTAACTTCCATTTGAACTTCAGATATAACAACAATTTTAACTTCAACTTGAACTTCAAATATAACAAAAATTTTAACTTCATTTTGAACTTCAGATATAACAAAAATTTTAACTTCAATTTGAACTTCAGATATAACAAATATTTGAACTTCAATTTGAACTTCAGATATAACAAAAATTTTAACTTCAATTTGAACTTCAGATATAACAAAAATTTTAACTTCAATTTGAACTTCAAATATAACAAAAATTTTAACTTCAATTTGAACTTCAGATATAACGAAAATTTGAACTTCAATTTGAACTTCAGATATATCAAAAATTTTAACTTCAATTTGAACTTCAAATATAACAAAAATTTTAACTTCCATTTGAACTTCAGATATAACAAAAATTTAAACTTCTATTTGAACTTCTAATATAATTAAAATTTTAACTTCAATTCGAACTTCGAATATAAATTAAAACTTCAAATATAATTAATTTTTGGACTTCAAATAAAATTAGTTTTTTAACTTCAATTTGAATTTCAGATATAACTAAAATTTGAACTTCATTTTGAACTTCAGATATAACAAAAATTTTAACTTCAATTTGAACTTCAAATATAACAAAAATTTTAACTTCCATTTGAACTTCAGATATAACAAAAATTTAAACTTCTATTTGAACTTCTAATATAATTAAAATTTTAACTTCAATTCGAACTTCAAATATAAACTAGAACTTCAAGTATAAAAATTGAACTTCAGATATAACAAAAATTTTAACTTCAATTTGAACTTCAAATATAATTAAAATTTTAACTTCAATATGAACTTCAAATATAACTAAAATTTGAACTTCACTTTGAACTCAAATATAAATTTGAACTTCAAAATTAATTAAAATTTTAACTTCAATTTGAACTTCGAATATAAATTAAAACTTCAAATATAATTAATTTTTGGACTTCAAATAAAATTAGTTTTTTAACTTCAATTTGAATTTCAGATATAACTAAAATTTGAACTTCATTTTGAACTCAAATATAAATTTGAACTTCACTTTGAACTCAAATATAAATTTGAACTTCACTTTGAACTCAAATATAAATTTGAACTTCACTTTGAACTCAAATATAAATTTGAACTTCACTTTGAACTCAAATATAAATTTGAACTTCAAAATTAATTAAAATTTTAACTTCAATTTGAACTTCGAATATAAATTAAAACTTCAAATATAATTAAATTTTGGACTTCAAATAAAATTATATTTTAACTTGCATTTGAACTTCAGATATAACAAAAATTTTAACTTCAATTTGAACTTCAGATATAACAAATATTTGAACTTCAATTTGAACTTCAGATATAACAAAAATTTTAACTTCAATTTGAACTTCAAATATAACAAAAATTTTAACTTCCATTTGAACTTCAGATATAACAAAAATTTAAACTTCTATTTGAACTTCTAATATAATTAAAATTTTAACTTCAATTCGAACTTCAAATATAAACTAGAACTTCAAGTATAAAAATTGAACTTCAGATATAACAAAAATTTTAACTTCAATTTGAACTTCAAATATAATTAAAATTTTAACTTCAATATGAACTTCAAATATAACTAAAATTTGAACTTCACTTTGAACTCAAATATAAATTTGAACTTCAAAATTAATTAAAATTTTAACTTCAATTTGAACTTCGAATATAAATTAAAACTTCAAATATAATTAATTTTTGGACTTCAAATAAAATTAGTTTTTTAACTTCAATTTGAATTTCAGATATAACTAAAATTTGAACTTCTTAACTCAAATATAAATTTGAACTTCACTTTGAACTCAAATATAAATTTGAACTTCACTTTGAACTCAAATATAAATTTGAACTTCACTTTGAACTCAAATATAAATTTGAACTTCACTTTGAACTCAAATATAAATTTGAACTTCAAAATTAATTAAATTTTAACTTCAATTTGAACTTCGAATATAAATTAAAACTTCAAATATAATTAAATTTGGACTTCAAATAAAATTATATTTTAACTTCCATTTGAACTTCAGATATAACAACAATTTTAACTTCAACTTGAACTTCAAATATAACAAAAATTTTAACTTCATTTTGAACTTCAGATATAACAAAAATTTTAACTTCAATTTGAACTTCAGATATAACAAATATTTGAACTTCAATTGAACTTCAGATATAACAAAAATTTTAACTTCAATTTGAACTTCAGATATAACAAAAATTTTAACTTCAATTTGAACTTCAAATATAACAAAATTTTAACTTCAATTTGATCTTCAGATATAACGAAAATTTGAACTTCAATTTGAACTTCAGATATATCAAAAATTTTAACTTCAATTGAACTTCAGATATAACAAAAATTTTAACTTCCATTTGAACTTCAGATATAACAAAAATTTAAACTTCTATTTGAACTTCTAATTAATTAAAATTTTAACTTCAATTTGAACTTCAAATATAAACTAGAACTTCAAGTATAAAATTGAACTTCAGATATAAAAAATTTTAACTTCAATTTGAACTTCAAATGTAATTAAAATTTTAACTTCAATATGAACTTCCAAATATGACTAAAATTTGAACTTCACTTTGAACTCAAATATAAATTGAACTTCAAAATTATTTAAA
>NW_020555801.1:0-31353 GCF_003254395.2 Apis mellifera
TTATTTTTTACATTATTTTTTATACATTAACATTCACATTATTTGTGCAGCATGCGGCCCTATTTATTTTTTTGTAATATGAATATGTATAGCAGCAATATAGATTAGACAAGATATAATAATGACTAAAATTTACTTTCTAATAAATTATAACGTCTTTAATATCTTAAATCCCAAAATTATAAAATATAAACAATTCTTGGACATTCGAAATTACAATGATCAAATTACAATAATATCTTAATTTCAGGCAAAAGATCATTAAAAATATTAAAAACCAATTTTTAGAAGAAAAATTCTAAATTATATAAATTATATTCATGATAAACATTCAAATTCATAAATCTTATAATTGTTTACCATAATGTTATATAACCATATATAAAAAAAATATTACTTTATTGTATTATTATTTGATAATAGTCAAAATTAGTTAAAAAATTAGTTATGAATGATAAGAAAAATTTTTCAACCAATAAGTAGTCATAAAATTTATGATTTGTCTTAATTTGAATAATGTGATATGATTCAGAAAGTTTCTTGCATCTTCTTTATCTTCTTTTTGTCAAAAGTATGTAATGATACATTTAATATCATGATAATTAAAATTTAATCTCATAACTTATGATAATATAATATTAAATGTCAGATTATATAATTGATGAATTTAAGAAATATTTATCTTTCATGAATATTAATATTTTATATAATAGAAATTCATGTAATAATTTTTCCCCAAATATTCTTATATACAGAATATATAAAAATAGGTGTACAGAACGTGATGATTATACCAATTTATAGTTTGGATCAGTGAGAATTTGATAAATAAAAAGGCGTACAAAAATAATTTGATCAAGTTATTCTCACGTACTCTTTATAGATCTTTATAAGAAAGAATAAAAATCATATTATGAGTATTTTATATTATTATTTATATTTCATAAAATACTATGAGTAATATGAAATTACATATATTATTACAATTTTATAAAAAATGAAAGAAAAATTACTTATATATTTCTATATTTCGGTACAAAAAAAATATAGAAATAATATTTTCTTTTTAAATGAAAAAAAAATATCCTTTGTTGCATTTAAATTGTGATAAAATCAATATGTAATTTTAATCTTTACATTTAATAAATTTCATTAAATTTTTTTTATTTTTCATCATTTATGATCAAATAATCACAAATATTAAAATTAAATTATTTAAATTTTTTCTATCATCTCCATTCAATATCATATGTAAATTTATATATAACGTAAAATTTTAATCTAAACATTTTTTATGATGAATATTTTTATTATTAAATGAAATATTCTTCGAATTAATGAAACTAACAATGTTTTTATATAATTTATTTTTAATTTTGTATAATTTATAAACTATATTATACAATGGCAATAATTATATAAAAATAATTTTGCATAATAAAAGAAATAAAAAAAATCTATCAAATCGAACGATCGTAACTATAGTAAAATTTACTATATTATCTTTATCGTGTGGTTAAGTAAAGAATCTACTAATCGTGAAAAAAAGATAATTTAATCGAAAATGGGGTCAATATGTATCGATAATTGAATCTAAATTATTTAATATAGATGTTTTTATTCCTCAATATATAATTAAAAATAAAATTATCAAAATTAAAATTATATTTAAAAATAAATATTAAACATAAAAATACTTTTTATTTCATATATACTAAAATATAATTAAAAAAAATTTTTTTCAAATTTACATGAAAAAAAATTTTGTTCCTTCATTTATTTTCTAATTTCTTAATATCATATCTAGAAATACACAAGATTTTGTTTCATTCTTGAATATATAAAAATATGAATTAATTTAAAAAAAAAACATTAGTTATATTCTTTATAATATTAATCATATTTAAAATCATGATTCAATCATTATTATTTCAAAATTAATATCTGAATTTTTTTTAAATATTTTACAGGACAAATTGTACAAGATGAACAAAATTATAAAAGAAGTATATGAGCTATCAAATACGAAAGATATTGATATAAAATATGAGAATATATTGCATTTATATATTGCACATAAATTTATAATTATGGATTATATAATATGGACATAAATTTATATAATGGATTATTACAATAGAAAACATTTCGTTCAACATTATCTTCAAGCTACAAGGTGAGATCACAACAATATAGAATTTTATATTATTAAATTGAGAAGCTCAAAGAATGGATGGCTCTAGATATTTTTAATTTCTTGAATATTTGTATTTACAAACAATTGTAACATGCATATTAAACTAATTCATTTTCTTATTGAAAGTCATATTACCGATATCAAATTTTATCAATGTTTATTATTAAATATATTTATTATGTATATCATTGATTTTATATTTATTATATATTTTATTAATTTTAATTCATATATTCATATATTTTATAATCTTTTAATATAAAGCTAATATTCTTTCTATATTATACAAGTTAATAGCAAAGATTGGGTGAAATTTAATTAATCAGAATTTTTAAGAATCTATACGATGTTACAAGACATGAAATTAAATATTTTCAAAGATTTATTAAATTTATTAGACTTGAAATAGCATAAAATGAATTTATTTTTTAAATCGTAATATATTAAGCGATATCATAATACTTTCCATAAATCATATGATAATTCAAGAATCAAAGTTTATTGATGATTAATTTTCTGTGAATTCAAGCATATACTTATCAAATTTTATTTGAGTTAATAATTTTCATTATTATTGTATACATTTTATAATGAATATTTTATTTCATGTCATTGAAATTCTCAGAAGCATTATCAGATAAACAAAATATAGGATTTTTAATATGGATTTGCCTGTATTCTGCAAAAGTTATTTATATAAATAATCAATGTATTAAATTCTATTCCGAGGTGAGATTATATCTTTGTACATTATGAAGAATTATATAATAGATGCATTAATATATGCATTATATATAAGAATTAATAATATAGAGATATGCTAAAATTTTATAGATAAAAATAACAGCATATTTGCTTTGAAAACTAGATATTTGCTATTTAGATAATTTCATTAGAGACGAGGTAAGATCCATATTAATGTAATAAATTGAATTAAAATTTACCTTGATTTATTTTCGCCAAAGATTATATCTATATTTTTTCTTCATTTTTTCTTTTGCGTTTCTTTTTTTTTTCTTCTTTAGAAGTATATTATTTTTTACAATAATTTGAAGGATTAAACAAGTTTTAATTTGTTTTATTTTACTTTAAATATTAATTTTAATATTTTATATTTCAATGCGTAATCACTTCTGTGTTAGTGAAACCTGGTAATTGGCATCACTTTCCATGAAAATTTTGCTTTTCAACATTATTGTTTGTAAAAAGTATACGTAAAAATGTTTATTTAAAAGATTCAGTAATTGGTTAAAATATTTCATTAATAATTTTCTTTGGAAATTTAGAAGTTTGTTTTATCAAGCTATAATTTTATCATATATACTAGTCTTACATTCGATTTTGATTTTTATTTATACAAATTATAGTTCAAATGTGCGAAATTGAAAGAACAAACATGCTCGATAATATGTACGTGGCACGACGATTTATCTAGCTAATAATTTTCCAACAAATTAGGTAATAATATTTTATTTCATTTCCTAACAATAAGAATAGAAATTAGAATAAATTTCTTTGTCGAAATGAAAATAAAATAATTAATTGTAATAAATTTTACTTCATCAAATTATTTCAATATAAATATATATGTATCTTATTATTAATATTTTTTTCTTTTTCGTTATGTTATATACTATATTATAAATGAATTTTTCAAAATAATTAATTTTTCTTTAATTAATTTATTCTTTCTTTTTTATTCATCTATATTTTCGAATGAAATTTACTTATTTTACTTTAATATATTTGATAAATTTTATATTTTATCTATTTATCTATCCATTTGTTTAGTTTAGTTTTTCTTTCTCATTTTTATATGATACAAATATAGAAGAAGAAATTTTCTAAAATGAAATGCGCTTAAATTTTTTTTTATTTTTAGTTACATTTCATCATGATTTTATCATCGTTATTCGAAATTTAATTAATTTTTATTTTAAATTATTTTATTGTAATTTTATTTTGGGTTGATTTTTTTATTAAATTAATTTTAATTCTTTATTTTTATTATTATATTATTTATCAATTTTTATCAATTTATCGAATTTCACAGGAATTTTTAACAAAAGTATAATATATAGTATTTAAATTTTCGCGCGATTTATGTAAATATATATATATATTATGTAAATATATATATTTATGTAAATATATATATAATGTAAGAAATTTTAACATACGATTCAGCCAATCAAAAAGTTGCAACAGCGGAATAACGAGACAAAGCAATGCGCATCTTAGTATGCATGACGCCTGTTTACCATCGAAATTCATGGATACTGGACCTGTATTATCGATATAGATGCGCAATTTTGTGCAAGTTTTATCAATATTGCAGTGTAATTTATTTAATATCAATAGCAATATTTAGTTATTACACATTTATATAATCGTGTATAAGTAATATTTCAAAATTAAATAGTTTTTAATATTTTTTTATCATTTCTATGTTGCACGTTTATATGACAGTTATTAGTTGTTTGTATCATAAACATTTGAATGAGAATTTCCTTTCAAATATTGTTTTATTTCAATATTACTTGAATCTATATTTATTCTACGATTTTGATTTCATTTGTACAGATTATACTCGATTATAACTTAACAAGTGATAGCCGATCTGGTTACGAACATAGAAATCTGGTAATGTATTCAGTATGACAAAGATAGACATATTTAGAATAATTCAAATATGTCATTTCTAAATCTACATCTATAAGTTTGTATGTATTGTATTTTTATTTTACTTGAAGATTGTTGGCATAACGTATAATTTTTACGATAATCTTTATTAGGAAATTGGAGATTCGTATTCGTGCATACTAGGCTTTTGTTGATCACTTATCGAACATTTCTTCCCTCCCCCCCCTCCAACGTCATTACTAATTTCGATAATCGAAATTATAATGACTTGCTTTTCGCCATTCTGTCGTTGAAAATCACGATAATTAGAAGTTTCTTTTCGCAACAGATACATGACTACTTCTTACATAAAATTTGCTTACTCAAGAATTAATTTATAGATAATCAATAAAATGAAAGATAACAATCAATAAGGTAAGTAAAAAATATGGAAAAAGAAATTAGTTGTTATTTATTGTAATCTTATTTTCTATTATTGCATTTTATTGCTTCTTTTGTATAGTGTATTTCAGGTTCATCATTTAACATTTCAACAACATAACAATGAAAAGATTTTATGTAATTTTATATTTATATTTAGATTTCTGGTAGGTAGTTTGAAGAAATTATTGAATTTTTATATATTAAAGTTTAAGATTTTTTGATGAAAATATAATAAATTTGAAATATTTTCAGAATATTTTATACTGGGATCAAAAAATTATATATTTTAAAATGCTAAAAGATTGGAGATTTTTTGAAATATGTTTATAATTTTGTGAATGTATATAATTATTGTGTATATAATTTATACTAATTATATGAATAAATTAATGAATGTAACATAGATAAATGTAAAATAAGTGGATGAAATAGTGGAACGTTTTGTAATGTTATAGAATATTTATTTTGCTTATTTGATTTATATATGTATTTTATTTTGAAGGTATAAATAATTTTTTATTTTCATGAGAATGAAAATGCAAAATTTTCTATATATTTATGCGGAGGATCATTTGGGAAATCATTAATATACAATATATAATCATGTCATTTTGTAGCTAATAGTAACGATATAATTATATTTTATAAGAAATAATATGAGTTGCTTATTCGCTATTTTATATTTTTGTAGATAGAAAGTTAAGAAGATGATGAATATCATTTTTCATTTTAATTTCTAAAATATAAGTGCAGCTTTACCTCATGGTTTTTGAGTAATTTAATTTTGTATACGTATTTAAATTATGGCATGCTAGATGGTATTTGATGTATTTTGAGGTCGATATTTCAGAACATGTAGCATAAAATCCAATAAGATGTCATATCTATACCATTTCTAGAAGAACATTAATTATTCATCACTCTTGTGATGATGAAATATATATCAATATTCGAAAGAATATACTTTAAATATTTATAAATAGAACACGTATTTTTTAAATACGAAATTTAAATTATACAAAAAACCGAACACGTTATTTTAGGATAGGGATGTAAAGCTGATGTAACTTTTGCTCAATAGGTAATCTCCGCTTAGTAGGCAAAGTCCAGCAACTCAAGGCAAAGTGAGTGAATCATTCGTTCATTGATCAATGATTATTATCTTCAAAATTATAATGATTTAAAATCTTAATCTTAATTAAAGTGCTTAATCAGATTTTAAAATAAATATATTCATTTCTATAGAAATATCGTTTACAATGATCTTACCGAAAAATGTAATAAATTAATTTTAAAAAATCGTTTTACCAAAATAAAAAAAAATATTAAAATAGTATACATAATAATTTTATAAATATGATTATTATTTTTCAAATGGTTAATATAATATTATCAAGGAATATGTTGAATGATAATAATAAAAGAGGCTTTCGTTTATTAATAGGAAATGATGTTTATTATACAGTATACATATCTGTTAACTTCATTTATTTTATTTCTATTATAAATTTTATATTAATAATTATATTATGCTTTGCCGTGCGACGAATGCCTTGATCAGTGTGCGCTTATCTATAATAATCTTCGTAAAAAATACAAAAATTTCTGCTTTTCTTATTTTGTTTATTTGTTTATTTTCGATTCTTTTCCACGCTTTAATCCACATTTTCTTTCATCAACTCTTCATTCTTCCTCCTAACGGTATAATCATTCGGTATATACAAATATCAGTACTGTCGAAGTTAAAGTAATTGGTGAATTATTCATTTTTTTTCTTTCACACTGCTGCCTTCGCGCCATCTGTGGTCGCGTTACTAATTTTTTCAAAATTTTCTTTCTCTCGAAATACTTCAAGCTAGGAATAGTATCCCTTATCAATTATTTTTATAATATGCGTAATAATATAAATATCGTTAATATAGCTATAATAATTAATTTTCTTCCGTTTCATTAATGATAAATTATCCGAATGGTACATTTTCTCTGCTAATAGCCATGTCTTTTATAGCTAATTATGTAGTCTACATGCGAGCTTCAAGTGAGATAATGTACGTTGTACACAGAACTTTTCGGCTCGGCGTAGTTTCTTTCTTTCTTTCTTTTTCTCGTAATATAACGAAAAGATATACGAAATAGACGAAGAGAATCTAACCAAGAAAAAACAAGAAAAGAATTATATTTGACGAATACGTTTATATTCGAGGAAAACGTTTGTAGCACGAGTAAATGGGAATATCGAATACCCTTGATTCGTTTAATCGATTCGTGACATTATTGTTTCATGGCGATTAATTATTCTTATTTCTTTTTTTCTTTCTATCGAATTGACGAATCGATTCGATGACCGAAGAAATTTCAAGAGCATTCTTCCTGCGAAATGAAAGCTGAGAATTCGTGGCTCGTGACAAAAGTAACCGTTTGCAAATAAAAAAGCGTTACGTTAAAATTTTGCGGAGAAACGAAAGAAACGAAAGAAAAAAAAAACTTTTATCAACGACACGCAAAATTATTTCATCCACAATCCTCGACAAAACCGAAATTCTTCGCTTGGTGATCTGTATTCAAAAATCTCATAAATAGGAACAAATTGACGAATCTCTTTTATAGATTCTTCAAACTAGAACAATATTATTTATCTTTGAATTATGTGTTTGCGCTGGAATATATCACCGTTAGGATCGGTTCAGTTAATCTGAAGGACGTAAGAAATATACAATATGAATGTCGGCTAAACTCTCAAAGCAGTTTTCTTAGAAAACTATTCCTTGTTTAGGCTTAATAAAGATTCGCGCGCGATAAGAAGAAAAGAGTTTTTTATATGAAAAATTTCTCCGAATAATCTGTTTATAAGATCTGTATATATCTCGCGAATAATAAGTATTCACGAATAGACACTTTTGATCGATTCTAAATATATATAAAATAAACACAAAAATTGATATAAAAATTGATATAAACTTTTGAGTTTATTTTCTTTAAATCTATTAAACAATTAATAATTTAATTTCATTAATAATTTAAGTGAATAGCAAAGAATAAATTGGAAACAGAAAACAACAGTTATAAAACAATTTTTTATTATCTATATCTAATGTAAACTTCAATTTTTTGTAACTTAATAAATGAAGTTTCAACTGACATTTTTGTATTTATTTGATTTCTAGAATTGAAAATTCAAAGTTTCTCAAATATAATTATATTAATTATATTATATATCTTGGGTTGTTAAATTTACTATATATGAATTTACTTGAAAAAAAAATTCTATAAAATAGATAAATTAATGAAAAAATAAAAAGAAATTATCTTGCTTGTTATGTTTGAAAAATTATTTTGTTAGATTTTATTTCATTAATGATTTTAGTAAAAAATAAAATATAAAAACAATAAAAAAATTAAATAAAATTAGTTTTATTTATATAAAAATACTATAATATTATGTCAGTGTTGTTTCAATGATAAATATAATATAAATAATCAAATAACATGTTAATTCTATCATTCAATTGTATATAACCAAACAATACATATTTAGTTTTTAGTATTAAATTTTTCTATATTTGAAAATATAGAAATTATAAAATTATAATATTATAAAATTTAAAAAATTAAAATTGGATATTGTAAAAAATTGATATCTTCTTCGTTTTATAATATATTTTAAACAAACAAAATATTTTATTTATTTTTATAAAAATTTATTTTTTTATTAACAATAATAAATTTTATATTATATTTCTGTTCTAGAATTTGATACTTTTTTCAATATGTATTATTTATTCATTCGATAGTTCAATTATTTACATAGGATATTTATACAATAGTTGTTTTTTAGTCGTAATTTAATTTGAAAATTTAAATTCATAATATATAGTGGTGTGCAAAGGCTACAGATTTCTTTAATTTTTCTTCCAATACAATTAAATAATATTACGCAGTGTGTTGGTAGTATTAATTGTGTTGGTAGTAATTGCTAAATCGTAAAATCGCAAAATCGCAAAACAGTTCAAAAGATTATTGAAGTACGTAAAATTGTTATAAAATTGTATTTTAGTTATCTTATGAAATTATGCTGATTCTTATAAGTCCAGCGATGTAAATTGTGATATATGAGGATGACAATGATTTATAGGAACTTGATTTTTTTAAATTTCTTCTTTATTTTTATCGATCATGTAGCGATCATGTCTCTTTTAGATGTTACAATTCCTGATATAAATTAATCATAATTTCTTTTTTTCGTTTCAAGCTAAACGAGAGTATTTTTGTTACGCGTTATAGATTTAAGATTTATTTAAGTATATTATTATTAGATGGATGTGTAAATAATATTAAGGTGAAGGATAATAATATTAAGGATGTGTAAATAAATTAAGTTAGATTTAAGCTTCATTGTTTGACAACGCGATATGAAATTAATTGGGCGATTAATTATTGCAAAAGATCATTATAAAAACAATTGTATATTAATTTAATAAAATAATAATAATTTCCGAATTAATTTTTTCTTTTCAGATTTTTCAGATTTATTTAATTTTTATTTCTTATTTTTTCTTCTTTCGTTTCTTTCATAATTTGTTTAACATTAATTACATTAATTACAATTTATTTCAAATATCAATTATTATATTATATTTATATTTTACATTTTTCAAAATTCATTTATATTAATTATTAATTTTAATGTTTCGTATTTTATTTATGTGCTTTTAATTTATTTAATTTTTTATTTGTTATTTTTTAGCTTTAGGTGGATTTCGATGCGTAGTTATCTCTTCTGGTAATTGACATCATTTTTTAAAATTTTTTAAAATCTTCTCTTAAAAAAAGTATATGAAAAATATTTTATTAGAAAAATTCAATAATTTTCATTAGCAATTTTTTTTTTTTTTTTTAGAAAAGATGTCAAGCTAAGAATTTTATTTTACTTGAACTATGCTTTAATTCATTCTTATACGTTCTAGATTCCCCTAATTTAATGAACTTTCGTATTTTTTTTCTTTTTTGTATTATACTTTTTACTTTTTATTATTTATTTAATTTTATTTTAAATTATTTTATTGCGTTTTTAACTCTCTCAAATTCGATTAATTTTTATTGGTAATTAATTTTTATGCTTAATTCCTATTATATTTTTTTATAAATGGACATTCATAGGATTTCAATGTATAGAAAACTATAATTAATATTATATTATATAATTTTTTAATTTTCGCACGGTTTCTTTTTTGTGGAATATCATCGTGACAAGATTTATTGCCAGTGCAAGTATTTTCTCAATTACGCGGTAACTAATTTTATCTATTCCCACTTTATTATGGAATAGACTTTATTAAATTATTTAATAAATATTAAATATTATAGATATTAAATAGATATTAAATATTGTGATAACAAAATTAATTAATTTTCCGAGATTTTTTATGTTTTTTCCTTCGATCGACAGTTTATTGTTGAGATTATTAATATTATTCGTATTGCGCGTATTATGAACTTCTCAATCTCAGTCAAGATTTTAATCGTTATCGTTTATTTTAATATAATTTTAATTTATAAAACAGGTGGTAAAACAGTCCGCAGCAAATGAACAATCTGTAATTGTTTTTCATGTAAAATAGCATTTAAAATATCTTAATAAAATTACTATTGAATAATTATAGTTGAATCGAAAACTAATATCACAGAAATTTAAAATTTAGTTCTAGTTTATAAAAATATATCAATTATTACGTTTACAATTATCGTAATAAATTGTTAAAGGCGATAAAACAATAAAAATAGTAAAGATACATCAATTTTTTATCGTAAATTATTACGATGTTTAAATTTATTCTAAAATTAAAAAATGCTTAAAATTATTCGTCATTGTACTCCATAAATCAGATTTGGCACAATTGGTAGAAAACATATGTTTTCGTCCAACTTCATGGATGAATAGTGACAGTGATCTCCTCTACATATGATGCGATAGAGCGGTCATTTCTCAATGAACTTACATGTCGAGAAGATCGATGATATTTTAACTAAATTTTTATAATATCGAGATTTTTTAATCATTTATTGTAAATAATGAAATAAAATTTATTTAACATTATATATTATTTTATTTTTTAATTAATACTTACATATCACATCATTTATTTAATCATTTGCACATTCATTTATTTAAATATTTATTTTATAACGTATTTCTTAATATAATTATATAATTTTCATTCATTTATTTATTCTTTTACCTTTTATTTATTTCTTTTTTTAATTTATAATTTAATTATCTTAATATATATTTTGTTTATTTATTCATTTATTCTTTTATCTATTTATTTCTAAATTTATTTTTTGATTTATTCTTTAATTTATACTCATTTATTTTTTTTTCATCCATTCTACATTTATTTTTTGATTTATTTTTTAATTTTTTAATTAAATGTACGTCTCAATATACTCAATATCTCCTCGCTGGTAAGACTCGGTAATCGGTTTCCAATTCTTTCTTTTAAAATTTTGTCCACGTAAAAAGAAAATATTTTATTAAAAAGTTTTTAAAATATTTTAAAACATAAAAATATTTCGTCGTTTATTATGATGGAAATTGATGACAAGTCAAGAACTACGCGTATGTGCATTCCAATCTAAATCTTGCATGATTATTTTTCTCAAATATTACATATACTGGATTATATGTAAAATTTTTACAATATTTTAAACTCTCTCTAATTGCAATTCTTGCTATAAATTAATTATGTAATTTTTTTTTCGCTTTAAGTGAAATGAGAATATTTTTGTTACGTGTTATAAATTTAAAATTTACATTACTATTAATTATAATAAATAAATTGAGATAAATGAAAATAATATTTAGGTATAAATTAAGCTTCATTGTTGTGAGATTAATAATTGCGAGCGATAAATTGCTATTGTAAAACTAATTTAAATAATCATTTCATTCTGAATTAATTTTTCTTTTCAGATTTAATTTTTATTTTTTTCTTTTTCTTTTATTATTTTCTTAATTTATTTAACATTAATTATTAATTATAATTCATTTCGATCAATTATTTATATCTTACATTTTTCGAATTCATTCATATTAATTATTAATTTTAATGTTTCCTTCGAAAATTTTCCAAAAATAAATTTTTAAAAATCAATATCATACTAAGAACTAGGCAGTATCTCCAAATCCAGAAAATTGTGCCAATTTTCCTTTAGATATTCTGGTCTAGATTGGACTTCAGCTACAATTCTATCGGAGACATCGTGAGATCATCGCTAGATCATCGTGGAATCGTCGCTAGATCACCGTGCGAACGTCGTGGGATCGATGCTGAATCATCGCGAGATCATCGTGGGATGCGTACATCGTGCATTTGGTACAAGAATATACCCTCTAATTTCGAACAAAATATAAAATTCTCTATATTTCTTAATTTATCGATTTTATATAGCTAGTATTACTATCTTTATATAGTTAGTATTACTAACTTTTTATTAATTATTCTCCAAATCTAATTCGAGTCACTGTCCATCAATCATCACGCAACAATTGCACGATTTCATCGGATGATTGATGCTCTAATTCCGATGGCCAGTGGAATATTTCAAAGGTCCACGATTGATATTTTTGGATATCAATTAATGACAGGTTCTATACGTCGAATGCAATCTTTTGAAAATCGGCCTCAGTGGTTCTAGAATGACTTCCTTGAGTTTCTTCCTGTGGTCGTCGTGGATATCATGCATACGACTACAATGCCAATATCATATGTAACCTTCAGTCAGATCAACGTGAATATCATTCATTTCATGAGTCAAATAACTCAATTGATATAAGCTGTTATAAAGATGATAGTAACTCGAACTGATTCTTTTATTCTTTCCCCTAGATTTAAACATTAATATTTAAATATAAGTTTAATTTCATTTTACGTTTTTCATGAATAATATTTTTAATTATGATAAATATTCTTTTTATATCTCAACATTTATTTTAAACGTGGAAGAAGAATAAAAATAACAATATTAGATTTTTCTATTTTAATTTTAACAACAGAAGGAGAAAAATGAATATTATAATCTAATTTAGTCTGTTGGATGTTTAGTCCAAGTTTTGTATTTTACTGTCATTATATTTTTAGATATACATTATACTGAGGACCAAAAATTCCTATATCTAATAACCAAATTTCTTGTTTCGTTTCATTATCTAGATTTAAAGATAGAATAGTCTTAAAGTTAACGGTTGTGCTTCTGCATGATGTCTTAAGGCTGTCTATATATGTTGACAGTATGCAGTGGCAAGTATATTGGATGAATTTTTCTTAAAAAAAAAAGAATATTGATACATTTATTACATAAAAATTATTGGTGTTAATATTTGCCTTATTCCAATATATATATATATATATATATATATATATATATATATATATATATATATATATTCTAATATATATAGAGTTTAATTTTCAATTTTATGATTTTAGGGAAACTTAGACAACATTTAAGAACAAAACTAGAGTCAAAATTTTCACCACTTTCACAAGAAAACACAATGCAGTGAATTCTAATGAAACGACTATTGTCATTTCATTATAAATTGTGCATTTTAAATTGTGCAATTTATTATGACAATTGAACAAATACACGATTACATGGACCATTATCTCAATTTTATCTTTTACTGAAAAAAATTGAATAATTGTGCCCGTAATAAGATTATATGTGCTTCAGAGTTGATGAATTCTCTTTTTCCACCAAGTTCTTTAAATACTGCAAGATAGTATTTTTCTAATTATATAGTATAATTTTAAAAAATATAATCTTCAAAATAAGAAAATTATAAATATTAAGATTGGAGAGAAACTATATCCGAGATTTATATTTACTTATGTTCTAAAGTAACTGTTAATTTTATAATACAAATTGGTAAAAGTATTCTACAAAAAAATAGTTAAATTATTTACATTTTCAAATTAAACAAATAAAGAAAATTAAAGAAAACTAGAACACTTCACTAAGCACTTATTAAAATGTTTATTACTTCAAATCATTGATTTGAATTTTCTTTTTTTATTTCTTTTTACTGTCAAATTTTCAATTTTCATATAGGTTAAAATTACTAAGGTATTATATATTATTTCGTATTATTTGTAGCAATCTTTTAAATTATGTATTAAATTTATTTATATTTTTATAATTTATATTTTATAACGTACTTTTAAATATATTATTAATATGAGTGTATATTATGTATAATCAAATATATATATATATATATGTATATATGTATATATTATATATATATATATATATATATATATATATATATTATTCTAAAAAATATAAATTCACAGAATATCATTTAGAAAATAATTAAATGTGACAACAAAAACGATATTTAAATTAAATAACCTAAAAGTATTTTAGCTCTTCTACAACAACATTCGATTTAAATTATTATATATATATTTACAGTATATCAATCACATTGTTATAATTAACTTAATGTTCCACACCTGTTAACAATATTATTTTAATTATTTTAATTGTCATAACATTGATATATATTTAGTTCTAATAAATTAATTAACAAATATATGGTATCATGAATTTATTTATCCAACAGATAATATTAATATTAACAGACGATATATATGACCGTTATTCATAAAAATATAAATTATTTATATTATCAAAAATCTTTATCTTTCTTTAATTTTCACCTTTATATAATGCATACTATATATATGTACATATATATACATATAAACACATTTATATTGTAGCTTTCATATGTACATATACACACGCATACACACACAACAAATTAGATCAATCTTTAAGTTTTTTAAATTAATTTAGATAATATATCTGAACGAAATACTTCTTTTAATGTAAATATAATCCACTTTGAGTAAAAAATTTATTTCTTTTTTCATTATTAACTTGTTAATAAAAATTTTACCTATACAATTAATCGCAGAAGTTTTCATACACTTTATACAAATTCAGTTGAATTTATGTTATCGAAATCAACGATAATTTTCTTTTATATGAAACTATATGAATTGCGAGTATAATAATATGAAATCATTTTTTTTATTATCATTTCAATATCATTTCAAAGCAGTGAAATCAATTTTTCAATATTATTTTCCTTTCTTTACATATTTTTATTTCGTCATCATTCAAGATAAAACAAAATTTTAAATTATAAAATATTTAATTCTATCATCTATTCTATCGGAGATGGAATAAAATATATTTTCAGAAGAAATTGTATTACAATATTCAAAACATGGAAAAATGAGAATTGATATACTCAAAGAAATTTTTTGTACAAAAATAAATTATTTTATACATAAAATTTAATATATTGCTATATATAAATTTTCATTGAAATCAAATCTTTCATAATAATTTAATTTCTTTACAAGATAATATAAAAAATTTTTGATTGACTCTATATTAAATTATAAGTAAGACCTCGAATAGTCAAATTAATAGTAGTAATACCAGTCTAAGTGTTCAATATAATTTTTTAGATAATCCAATAATTTATATTATCCTATTTAATGTGAAACATGACAGTTTTACTGTATATTACCCGTTTATATATATATATATATGTATATATATTTATACTTATATGTACATATATATTCGTTTCAATCAGTTCTTTCAACTTTTTGATCTCTTTTCCTTCTTACCTATCAAATTATTTTTCAAATTGCTAGTACCATTGCATTTCCTTTTCTTTTTTTTTTTTTTTCAATGCTTCTAAATACGTAGGAATACTGTTAACGAAGATATCATCAGATTTATATTTATTTTCGCTCATAAATTTATCTTCAATTTTTTTCCATGATTTATTTCTTCAATTACATATCGCTTACCATATCATTTTCAAACTTCTATTTAATTTCATCATGCCAATCCTTATAAAAAAGAAAAAAAAATATTGATATATTTATTACATAAAAAACATTGACGTTAATATTTGTCTTATTCCAATAATATATATATGTATATATATATATATATATATATATATATATATATATATATATATATATATAGAGAGAGAGAGAGAGAGTTTAATTTTTAACTTTATGATTTAAGGAAAACTTACACATTTAAGAAGACTAGAGTCAAAACTTCCTTCACCATTTTCACAAGAAAACACAACGCAGTGGATTTTAATGAAAGGAATGTTGTCATTTCATTACAAATTATTACAAATTTATTAATGGCAATTGAACAAATCCACACGATAGCTCGGATTTTTATCTCGACTTTATCTTCTACAGAAAAAAATTGAGCAATTGTGCTCATAATAAGTTCACATGTGCTTAGGTTCATGAATTTTCTTTTTTTACCAGAATCTTTCTAAATATTCCATCACAGTATTTACAGTTTTTACAACACAAATCACGAGATTCGATCATTATAATTTCCACATTGTCCATTTCCACCTAATACAATTAAATAATATTATTATTTTTTCTTAGTAATACGGACAATTAAATTTTTTTATGGAACAAAGTATATTTGAAATAGATTATTATTATTAAGAATGTTTATCGATATATTTAAGCACAAAAATTATTATGAGTTTAAATATTTCTGCATTATTATAATTCTTAATTATGTGATATAATTTTTAAAAGAATGTTCGAAATAATGACCCATATGAAACTTCATACGGGATGAAACAATATGTAAAATTTATTTTTATTTATGTTCTAAAATTATATTGTAGAAACAATTTTGAATTTTAAAATATCAATCTGCAAAAATGTTGAAGAAAAAATTATTAAATTATTTGCACTTTCACACTTTCAAATTAAACAAATAAAGAAAACTAAAGAAAATAGGAACACTTCACTAAGCTCTTATTTTCAAATATTTCTTGTTTCAAACCACTGATTTTCTTTTTTTTATCTCTTTTTACTGACAAATTTTCAACTTTCATATAGGTTATAATCATTAAGGTTACGTAAAATTGTTTCGTATTATTCATACCAATCTTTTGAAATTATGCATTAAATTTATTTATATTTTTATAAATTATATTTTAAATATATTTTAATAATATGTGTATATATCTATATATATACGAATTTATATGATTTACAAAATATAAATTCACAGAATATCTATTAGAAAATAACGTGATTAAACGTGACGGCAAAAACGATATTTAAATTAAATAACCTAAACATATTTTAACTCCTCTATAACAATATTCGATTTAAAGTATTTTATATATATATATTTACAGTATATTAATCACATTGTTATAAATTAAAATAATGTGCCACACCTGTAAACAATATTATTCTTAATTATTTTAATTGTCATAATTTTGATATATATTTAGTTATAATAAATATATGGTACGAATTATTTATCGAACAAATAATACTAATATTACCAGAAGATATATATGACAGATTTTCATAAAAATATAAATTATTTATATTATCAAAAATCTTTATCTTTCTTTAATTTTCACCTTTATAAAAAGATACAATACATACTATATACATATATATATACACATTTATACTGTATTCTTTCACATGCATACACCCGTATATTATACATATGTAAACACATCAAATTAGATCAATCTTTAATTTTTTTAAATTAATTTAGATAATATGTCTCAATGAAATACTTCTTTTAACGTAAATATAATCCACTTTATCTAAAATCTATTTATTTTTTCATTATTAACTTGTTAATAAGTTAATAAGTTAACTTTATATATGTAGTTAGTCGCAGAAGTTTTTATACATTTTACGCAAATTCAATTGAATTTGTGTTATCGAAATTAATGATAATTTTGTTTTATATGAAATATTGCGAGTATAATAATATATATATATATTTATATATAAATATATACGAATATATAATTATTGGGTTGGCAACTAAATAATTGCGGATTTCAGTTGAAGTTGATGACGACCTAATCAAAGCAATAATCGATTCGGATCGTAACAGTACAACTCGTGAGATTGCAGAGAAGCTTCATGTATCACATACATGCATTGAAAACCATTTAAAACAACTTGGCTATGTTCAAAAACTCGATACATGGGTTCCTCCGAACTGAAAGAAAAGTATTTAACGCAACGCATTAACAGCTGCGATTTGCTAAAGAAATGTAATGAAAATGATCCATTTTTAAAACGACTGATAACTGGCGATGAAAAATGGGTTGTTTACAACAATATCAAACGGAAAAAATCGTCGAGCAGGCTACGTGAACCAGCTCAAACAACATCAAAAGCTGGTATTCATCAAAAAAAAGGTTTTGTTATCAGTTTGGTGGGATTACAAAGGAATTGTCTATTTTGAACTCTTACCACCCAATCGAACGATCAATTCTGTTGTCTACATTGAACAACTAACGAAATTAAACAATGCAGTTGAAGAAAAGCGGCTCGAATTGACAAATCGAAAAGGTGTTGTATTCCATCATGACAATGCAAGGCCACACATCTCTTTGGTCACTCGGCAAAAATTATTGGAGCTTGGTTGGGATGTTTTGCCACATCCACCATATAGTCCTGACCTTGCACCATCTGATTACTTTTTATTTCGATCTTTACAAAACTCCTTGAATGGTAAAAATTTCAATAATGATGATGATATCAAATCGTACCTGATTCAGTTTTTTGCTAATAAAAACCAGAAGTTTTATGAACGTGGGATTATGATGCTGCCTGAAAGATGGCAAAAAGTCATTGATCAAAATGGGCAACACATTACAGAATAAAGTTATTTAGTTCCATGAAAAAATTGTTTTTGATTTTCTAAAAAAAATCCGCAATTACTTAATTGCCAACCCAATATATTCGCGAAGTTGATATTATTTTACTACAACTTAATGTAATATTTCGTGAAACATTATAAATATCAAATTAAAATATTTTAAATATTTTATTATTATATAAATAGAAATAATAAGTATTATATTATAATCAATATTAAAAAGTTTTTGAAATTTGATATTAATAGAAAACTTGTGCTAGAATATGCAAAGAAGAGGAAGCTGATAAAACATATCGGTATTGGATTTATTCAAATCACCACGTCTACGAAATATCATCATATTATTCATTATTATTTAGTATGTATTATCTTACAAATATCAAAAAATTTGTTTGAAATTGCAGAATTCTTCCATCGCAGAATTGTTTTTCTTCTCCGTTACTTAGGATGGCGATTTCTTTAATACTCGATGATCACGTACGAAACATCAATAATTTAGACTTGAACGAGTTTGTCACATTCACGATTGCTGTAGCAACCGAATTGCCCGTAGACACGGTCCTTACGCTCGTTCTTGATCGATGGGGCAGAAGATCCTAGCTTGCTGTTCTCTTGTCATTTTCTTATTCCGTGTATTCAGCATTTTGGCTTCTATAGTTTCCAATCGTTTGTATACTTTTTTTTTTATTTTATATTTTATTGAAATATAAATTATGTTATTTTTTTATTTTAGTAAAATAAGTGGTTTCAAAACATATTATGGTTTATTATGATAAATTTACTTTATGCAAATATTTTATATTTTACAAAGTATTTCTTTGTATAATATATATATATACAAAATATTTACAAAAATTATTGTCAAAAATTTTAAACATGGGTTTAAATCATTAATTTTAGCGTTATGAAATATTTTTATTTTTAATTATAACGTATTATTTTTATAACATATATATATCTATTCATTTTAACACACATTTTTATACATCTTTCTATAGATGCACACATATATTTAAAAATTTTCCGGATTAGTGCTAATGCGATTAAGTTTACATTTCTTTATATTTTTTATTTAATTTATGTTTTTATTCATTAATTTTTATTGTGTTTGTTTTAATCTCTAAATTCGAATCTCCTAAAATATCCTATAAAAATATTAATAACAATCTATGTAGAGATTTTCATTTTTTAATTTATATAGATTAAGTAGTTTTAAAATATTAAAAAATTGGATATAAAATATTTTTATTTTTATTATTATATTGATGATGAATTTATTGATGATATTATATTATATATTATATTATATTGATATTGTATTGATAATGAAATGAAATGAAGAAATGAATTAAAAAAGCTATAAATGTATCTATTTCTTATCTTCTTTTTATATTCTTCGAAAAATATATTTTTGACATATTTTTAAAATAAATAATACGATATATTGTTACTAAATGCTAATTTATCGTACATGATCGAATTTTAAAAATAAATTTCGATTCGATAGATAATATTAATAATTAGACATATAGTAGATAAAGAAATTTCTAGATATAACAATTTGGCAATATTTATTTATAGTTATGTAAGCGATTTACTGAATATACGATAATAATAGCATATTAATTTATTTTCCTTTTATAAAATATACAAGTCTTATATTATATTAGACCAATATATCATATATTATTATCTTTATGAATTATTGATTTATTATAATTATTTATTATATACTATTATATTGTTTTCTTCTTAGAGAATTGTCAAATTTTCTAAGATAAATTTTTGTTTGAAGTTAGAAAATTTTTCTCGTGAATGGAAAAAAAATATATAATATATGTGGCTTATGGCTTATTTGATATTATCATTTTGATTTATGTCACTATTATTATTCATATCGAAAAATATATAAGTTGATTAATTTTAAAAATATATTATAATTTTTTTTTTGTATATGAATACATGAAGATTTTTTTTTATATATAAAAAGACACATAAAGATTGAATATATTTTTTTAAATATATATGCATTTATCTAAAAATTTGAATGTATAAAATTTACAAAATATATATATATTATATATATTATAATAATATATATTATAAAATATATATATATATATATATATATATAAAATACGAAAAAAACACCAAATATTTAAAGTATGCATTATAATATTTAAAAAAATGAAACAAATTTTCATTTAAATTAATTTTTTTAATCATTTTTATTTTGCATAGACATTTATACTGATAAAATTTTATTGTTTAGTAAAATGTTATATATATATATATTATAGAAATAATATAGAAATATTTACGTTGATAATTTTTCCTTTGTCTTAATATTATGTATATAGTTAAAAATTACAATGAAAATCCTAAAAAAAATCAAAAACTTAATTGTAAATTTAAGTATTAAATGTTAAATTATATATAATTTGCATTAATTTCACATATTTTATTTTATTAATTTTTATTTGAGAAATCTTTTATTTTGTTTTTAATAAGATTGATTGTTAGTGATTAAAAAGAGCAGTAATAATAATCATTAAAATATAATAATAAAAATAATAATAAGTAATAATCAAATAATTTAATAGCAGATAATAATGTTAAACATAATTGTTATGTATTATGCGAGATTGTATAAATTTTTAGTAAATAAGAAATTTTTAGCCTAATCAATTTATGGTTTTTAAAACTTATTCTTAAATTCAATTTTTCAGAAAACGTAAAGACGAAGATACCAGTCATCATATTCATATTATTTTCCAAATGCAGCACAAGAAATTCGATGAGAGCATCTGTCCATGATAAAACTTTAAGGAACAATATGATACGAAGATCGAGCATAAAATCCAAAAAATTCAAAAGCTCGATTATAGAAATGGAAAAATTGTAACGAAATATTCATCACGAATATCGATTTCTAATGAATAATATGAATAATATTAGTCTTTTAAAAAATTGTGCGATATTAATATAAAGCAAGTTGCAAAAGTAATTTTATTTCAGAATCGTCATCATTAATTTCCCATCAAAAATGATTAAAAATTAAAAATTTTAAATTTAAATCTTTAATTATCATAAAAATAGATAAAAATTAAATTAAGAATTTAGATTAAAATAATGTTTATAATAAAATGACTACCGTTTTTGATTATTTGATATTATTATAGTAAATCAAACCATTTTTTTCTGCCATCAGTGTTTATATATATATACAAAAGAAATAATAAAATTGTGAATTTTGAAAAACATGGTCGAGATAAAAATAAATTGATCATTATGACGTAGAATCATGTATCCTGTATATAATAAAAAGTATAAAAATTTTTATATCGATATTAAGAAATCGACCTCAAATGTTTGTCACACGATTGATTAATCTACTAACTATTTTTACTTCCATGTAAAGCTTATTTTCATATATATTTTATAATAAAACCAAAATCCAAGATATCTCTGAATTTTGTCGATATTTTTCCAACATCTATTGATCGTTCGAATCAGGATCGAGAATATAAATATATAATAAAAATTATCTAAATTTTATAATATTTATGACGTTTATATGTTCGTTATTATACTATATATATATATATATATATATTATATATATATATATATATATATATATATATGTATATAATATGTATATACGTAGAATTCTGTAGAAATGATTACTTTCAATATTATTTAATGCTTTAAATTATTTGTCGATTAAATTCTTTTTTTTATAAATTATGAAAAAATCATATTAATTTTAGACAGATGATAAGTAAAAAGTTTTACCAATAAAATTATTTTTCTTACAAATCGATATAATTATTATTATAAGACTACAAATAGGGAGACGAAAAAAGAACTCGTATATATAAATTTCAAATTCTATTTTAACAAGATATCTAGCTTTCGATAACGTTCATTTCGCTTACAAAAAAAATTATTTTTTTGTTAAAAAAAATATTTTTACGATATATTTAAAACTATAATATTAAATTGTAATTAAAATTTTTTGAAAATTATTAATTAATAGCATTTTGGAATTGATTTTCATCAATATTTTCGAAAAATTTATTATATTTTAATTAGAATAATGGCCTTCTCTTTCAAATAAATATTTTTCTCGAATGCATAAATTTCCCTTCGATTCTGGCATTATACATATATAAAAATGAAAAAACAATTATTCTTTCTCTTATTCCAAATAAATTTTTTTTTTCTCGATCGCTAATGGAAAGATTTCCGTTAATCTCCTTTATTGGAAAGCTATTTTGTTTCCAAAAATAGCATTCAGTGTTGCAATGTTAAGCTTTAATAAATAAAAAATGGTTAATCTTTAAATTATTAATATTTATGCGTTATGCGTAATGATGAACGTGATGAATATATGTTGAGGAAGAGAAACTGATAAGGGAAGGGAAGAAGAGGAAATGATAAAGGAAAGGAGAAAGAGGAATTGATAAAAGAAAGGAAGAAGAGGAACTGATAAAGAAAGGGAAGAAGAGAAAATGATAAAGGAAAGGAGAAAGAGGTATTGATAAAAGAAAGGAGGAAGAGGAATTCATAAAGGAAGGAAGGAAGAGGAAATGATAAAGGAAAGGAGGAAGAGGAATTGATAAAAGAAAGGAGGAAGAGGAACTGATAAAGGAAGGGAGGAAGATGAGTTGATAAAGGAAGGAAGGAAGAGGAATCGATAAAAAAAGTAGGAAGAGGAATTGATAAAGGAAAGGAGGAAGAAGAATTGATAAAGGAAAGGAGGAAGAAGAATTGATAAAGGAAAGGAGGAAGAGGAATATATAAGCGAAGGTGGGAATAGGAATAAATAAAAGAATGGAAAAAATGGAACTGAAAATAGAAAGGAAGTAAAGGAGTTTATAAAGGAAGGAAGTAAGAGAAATGGATAAATGCACTACATTAAATATTCTAGCAATTTTCACTACTGTGGAAACTATAGCGTATGAACCGCTTGTCATCCAGAAATCAGCCAAACACGAGGTCAAAGAGCAATCTTTTCCGCTTGCAACGAACTGCGGAAATCGTACTTATCTCTCTTATCTTCGGAGATACAGCTGTTTTAATAATGCACTATTTTAAAGATTTTAAAATTTCCACTTCTTTGGACGACCATATGAACTACTTGTCTTCCAGAAACCAACCAAACACGAGGTCAAAGAGCAATCTTTCCCGCTTGCAACGAGTTATGGAAATCGTAATTTTCTCTTTTATCTTCGGAGTATCGTACGATTGACATACGTTTTCGTCCAACTTAGTGACAGCGATCTCCACTACATATGATGTGATGGAACAGTCATTTCTTACGTGTCGAGAAAATCGATGATATTTTAACTAATTTTTATAATATTGAGAACATTTTTTAATCATTTATCGTGAATAATGAAATAAAATTTATTTAATATTACTGTCCTATATTATTTTATTTTTTAATTAATAATTATTTATCACTTCATTTATTTAATAATCTGCACATTTATTTATTTAAATATTTATTTTATAACATATTTCTTAATATATAATTTTTTTCACGTAAGAATTAGTTTGACAAGAGTTTTTTCTTATCTCTTCTTTCGCCAATTTTGTAATATTCTTTTTTGAAACTATGATATTAAAACTTTTTATTGGAAGGAGTTACTGTAGTTTGATTATCCATCATCTGGATAAGCACCAATAGCATCGTATTGAAAAAAATTATTCATGTATTATCAACTGGTATTAAAATAATATCTACCGGCGGAAAAGGATCAAGAGAAGAAGATCGCGAAAGAAGATTTATCAGTAGTATCTCTTTTATATAAAAATTTTTAGAGAAAAATCGAAGCCTTCTTGTCAAATGTGTTTGCAGTGAGCATAAGAGAAATTTTCTCTTCAAGTCTACGTAAGGCATATATATGAGTCTTATGAAAGAAATCTGTTTAATTATTTGGAAAAATATTTATTTCTTAATGATTTTCTCACACTTATCTAACGTGAAAAGTCGGATCATTCAAAACTAAACTGTTCCTGGTCCCGACGAGATCGAAAAATGTCAACTATAATCCTATGAAGTAGTATATTCTCAGAAAGTTATATAATTTTTCAATGATTATTGAATTGCAGCCTATTTCTTGAAATCGCACTTATTTCTTCTTTCTTAAAAAGGAAAAGAATAATAACGAATGCGAGAATTGTACTCCACTCAATTCTCCATTATATTGATTATATTTATATAAATATATAAATATATATATATATATATATATATATATAATATATATAATCGATACAAAACTTAGGACATAGTTGCATAGTATCCCTTATCAAAAAAGTTTACACAGAAAAAAGAATGTTATAATGATATGTACATCCTGATTGAAATCTCATAAAGCAAAGTGCAAAAAGGCTTGATTGTAATGCAATTGAATATTAAAAAAGCATTTGATATATTACTCTATGAAAAAGACGTTCATAAGCAGTATAGTCAGTGACCAAGACATATAACTTACATACAATGCAATAGGTCAACTGTCCAGTATGTTCCACAGAGTAAAGTAGAGGATCCTTTATCCCCCTGTATTTCAATGTATTTTTAGAACCACTTCTCTCCGCGTTGAAGAAACAGCCTGAATATAAAATTATAATAATACTGTATATATAAATAAAAATAATTTATTATATAAATTATTATATTTATTATATAAGAATATATTTATTAGTTAACTATAGTTGTAAATATGTTAAAAGTAAATTCTACAAACGTTAAAAAACAATTGTAAATAAAAGCAATTAAAAGTAATTGTAAATAACTTTTATACGAAACAATATGCATAAAATTAAAAATAATTGGAAAATTATTTCATACAGTAAAATATAATTATAATAAAATAAAAGAATGTTATTATGATTTAATGTACAAATGCGTATAAAGAAACAACAATGTAAGAGATCACGCAAAAAATTCTAGAACGATAAATTTGTTGACAAAAATGTCTCGACAACGACGACGAAGGAATTCGATGCTTTCTTTTTGATATCTTTTATTAAAATCATTTTAATATTAATATATCTTACACTATTAATATATTCCTTAATATTTATTAAATTATAAAGAATTTATTATTTATTATCTATTTGTTGCAAAATAAAGTTGTGAACAAAAGCAAATAATATAATGTATTAATATGATATGAATATATGTAAAATTAAGTAATATGTGTAATAAGTATGAGAGCATTTACTCTGTCTATTTCAGAAAAACAAAATAATTACGTGATAAATTCTGGAATCAATTAAAGAAATATCTTTGTAATGGTAATGCGAGATTATGTATTCTTTTTCATATTTTTTATTAAATTTTATTTCATTTAAATTTTATTTCATATTACAATTATTATTCGTTAGTTTTTTCTTTGAAATAAAATTATTATCAAAAACAAATTTATGCAGAGAATTATTTTCGAATGATTATTATTATTTTTGAATAATAATAAATGATAATAAAGAAACACGTATATAAATATTTTGTTTAAGTGCTTTCAATTTTATAAGATGTGAAAGAAATAATGAGGATGGAAATAATATTTATAATATTTTAACAAATGTTCGATATTATTAAATGATTAGTTTTTAATCATTTCTTTTCTGTTAAAAATAATACTAAAAAAATAATAATAATAAAAAGAAATCGGTTGTCATATAAAAAGAAAAATTCATCAATATCAATTTAATTTTTAAAAACGGAATTTTTAAAAATGGAAATACGCTTTTAATAAGAGTATGTAAAAGAAATAATTAAAAAAAAAAATTTCAAAAGACATTTGATAGTATGGATAATGTGCATATTTAAGAATTGATTCGTTTGAAAAAAATTTACCATAAATATGAACGTTTTATATCGTTTATGGATCAATGCGTAAATTAGTTGCAACTTTCAACTTTCTTCCTTTTACTTACTTTTTTTCTATTCAATGATTTAAAGATGAAAAAAATTAAGTATGAGTGAGATAGAGACAATAGTAATCAGCTGATTTATTGATCGAAACTTATTGACTTACATTAAGTAGCGTATGAAGTTTTACGAAAAAATTTGATTCAAGATAAATTAAAAAAATTTTTTTTTAATTTCAATAATATGTGCTTTTTATGAATAAAATAAATCACAGTTATTATGAATATTTAAAATATTTATGTGGTGGAAGAAATTATTTAAATATACAAGTTGTGTGAAAAAAAATACATACCAAATATATAATAATAATGGTAATGATAATGATAACAATAATAATAATGATGATAATAATGATAATATTGATAATAATAATAATAATAATAATAATAATAATAATAATAGTAAAGCATATAATGATAAAATAAATTATATAAATTTTTAAATGTACATCATAAATATAACTTGTTAAATTTTTAATCATACAAAAAAGATTTACTATTCATTAGATTGATATCAAGAAGGTTTTTGATTTGAGTTCTTATAAAGAATTTCCTTACATTTTTATCTGGATTTATTTAATTTTGTTGAATTTTATTAAATTTATCTAATTTATCTAATAATTATAATAAATAATAATAATAAATAATAATAATTATATATAATATCTTAAACTGAATTAGCTTCAATTCATTTATTTGTGGATAAAGTTATATATAGAAAAGCTATAATATAATGTTAATTACATTTGGTTTGGATATATTTTATAAATATTCGACAAAAAAATAATGATTTTTTAAAGAGTTTTTGTTTGTCAAGTTCTCAAGAAATCTGCTTTTCTTCTGATAGATAAGAGAATAATCAAACCTTTCAATCATTAGTGAACAATTTGTAATTTTATTAATTGAAAAATTAAACTATATAAATATAAAATTTTTCATTAGAATGATTTTTAATTATTCTATTTTTTGATAATTGTATTTAGCATCTTCTTTTTTGAGCTCTGTTTTTTGTTATTTTTTAATTTAATTTGTTTAATTTTTTTTTAGAAATTTTTTGTAATATATTTTGGATAAGAGGAAAATATTTTTTTAAACTCGGTATATTTGATAGCTGTCCAGTCTATTTCTTATATTATATTTTTAAAATATAATATCGTCCTTTCTATTTTGTCAAACTTTTAAAAATATTTTGCAATTTTTATTTTCTTTTAAATAGTTTTTTAATTAATTTAATTGATTATGTAATGTAGATATAAATGTAATATATTTAAGATTAGTTAATTTCTGAATATGTTAATATTCTGTATTTATATCCAATGTTATTAATAAATTTTTTATTTCTATAGAGATTATCTTTAGATCATGATTTCTATCAAGAAATGATATTTCTTTCTGAATTATTTGTATTCGAGTTTTTATTTGTTTCGTGGCTCGCAGGAGATATATTTTTGGCATTTTTTTAAGGGTAAACCTAAGATTTGTAAAACGAACAAACAATCTGGATTTTAATTTCAACAACTGGAATATTTTCAAAAATCTAAAAGTAATTTACGAGCGGGTACATTTTCCAGATCTTCAATTTAAATAGGTATATAGTATCAATAGTCACTTCATATTTATGCTCCTAATGCCTTGTGATGCACCACTGTGAATGCGCAAGCTTGTCTCCCATCTTGTGAGAGCTTTCAAAACCTTTCTCCAATGCGACTATTGATCCCTCTAATCCCATTTTAACTTTTCACGAAAAGTAGCAATTAGAAGAAAAACGAAAGTCTGTCTTTTAAATTGTCTTTTAGATCAGATCAATTAGAATAAAATAAATCAAATAGAATTCAGTAACGATATATTAGAATACAGTTAATATTTGCAAGCAGTCGTTGCTCACGAGGTTTATAAACATCTTGTTCGAAGAAAAAAATTATACAAATTCTTTTTTGTTATCGCTCGCACACCTATATTGAATTTCTAACAAAGTATGGTATTATCTGACAAAACTGTTGCTTTTGAAAATTGTTTTTCCAGTTGATATTTATAATTATATATTTTTGACATATTTAAACTTGGCTTGAGCGGAGATTCCAAACATAATTATTCATAACATACTTCAAACATACTTAACAGTCCATCCAAGGATAACATATTCAGATATAACATATTCCTGACTCAACAATCCAACATCATTCGCGGAATTTTCCTCTAACTTGGGAATATCGCGAATCAGATACTGACCGTAATTGGTTATTATGCCACTGAAAAATTGAGATCAGTCTCAATTAAATTAGAAAGGAATTTTCTGAAAGCTCGTGCTTCTTCTGTAATTCATCGTGCATCTGTGTTCTAATCATCCATTGGAACATTGTGAGAGATCTTGCTCTCTTATACATTCGCGCATCGCATGTATAACCACATTAATATAAGTCCAATCGTTTTTAAAAAATATACCTTGTTACATCTGTCGAAGAGCATTTTGTAAACACCCAGTTATTAGCTTACGTTTACCATCACCATTACAATACATATTATTGCGTGAACAATTAGAATCACAGTTGTCAATCGTAAATAGTTGGAATAATAGTTAGAATAGTTAGAATACAGTAAAATAGTTAGAATAAACCAGCATTCGTTCATAATATAAAGGATTATATAATCCTACGATAACATAGCATCAATTCAGTCATCGTATTCGTACAATATTCAAAATTATTCAATTTAAAAACTTTAATTTGAATTTAATATAATTATTATATTTTTTAATATGAAAAATAATTTTTGTTATAGTTATTTTCTTATTGTACAACTCTTATAGCTAGTAGTTTAATTATCTTAGTAATTACAGATTTTTACATTATGTATTGTAATGTAATATATTATTTAATATGAAGAGAATTATAAATATATTTAAATTAAATGTCTATATATTTTGTTCGCGTCCGTAACAGTGTTATAATAGTTATAGTATATATAATAGTGTCATAATAGTTTAGTTGATATAAGCTAATATCTAGGTTCTTGTAGAATGTTCTTCGATAAATGTCATAACAAGAGGTATATTTCTTGAAGATGAGTAGACTATATAAATGGTTATGTATATATATGAAGCACATGTTTATTAGAGAGCAAAGTCTCTCACAATGTCATAATAGGTAATCATATCCAACAGTCAAAATATAATATACTTACAAACTATTTAATTACATCCGGTGATCAAAGTACAATGTGATCATTATGAAACTCTCATTACCAGAGTGCTCGTGCCCTCAAAAAATTTTTTCTTAATTCAATTGGTCATAGTTTTCTGGTGAGACACGCTAATAACCAATAATATCGCAGTAAATGCTCGGCTCGCGAATTCCCAAGTTCAAGAAAAATTCCTCGCTTGGATGATGATCCGTATACAAAGATCTCAAGATAACCAGGAATCAGCATATTTCTTTTATAAACTTCCTCGAACTAGAATAATATTATTTGTGGTTGAGTCAATTGTGTCTGGAATATATCACTGTACGATCGATTCAGTTAAACTGAAATGTCAGAAATATATAACTATAAGTGTTAACTAAATTCTCAAAAACAATAATCTTCTCAGTTAACATCATTCTTTGTTTAGATTTAATAAAAGTCTGCAATGAACAAAAAAGGATTTTTATGAAAAATTTTACGAAAAATTTCTCCAAATAAACTATTTATAAATTTCATAATATATGTATATCTATAAGCTTAGAAGCATTTTGGTATCTTTTTTTAGAAATATGAAGTAGTTTATATTAATGGATTTATTATGGGAGAACTGATAAGAATTCTATGGCGCAAAATCGTCCAGATTTGCTTTAGAAATGTGAAAGAGCCATTATCTACGACTAAACAAGTAAAGATAAATAGAAATAACAATTCGTCCAGCCAATCGTCAATTAGCCAAATTTGTGATTCTATAAATGACAATAGCTATATAAAATACTTTATTATTATGATATTATTTATATTTATATATTAAATGTTTAGAATATTGTCACTTATTGTAATATCACTTGTAAATATCTTTGCGATTATATTTTATATAATTCTTAATTTTTCGTGTTAAGGATGGATTCAATGTGATTTTCTTTTTCTCTTTCATAATTTTGAAATCATGAATCATAAATTTAATTGTTGATTTTTTTTAATGTTATCACTAATAATAAAATATTCATTTACAACAATTTTAATATTAATGCAAAATTATTTAAATTTTCATTATATGAAATAATATAAATAATGCACATAGAAATAAAAAAATTCAACAGAAACTTAAATTCATAATTTCATAAATTTTTAAATTTTAATTTTAAACCATTTTTAATCTCCCCTTCTTTTTT
>NW_020555802.1:0-26859 GCF_003254395.2 Apis mellifera
ATATATATATATATATTATATATATAAGTCATTTTTCGAAATTATTCCGAAAATCAAACGATAATTTTTATAAATAAAAATCAAATTCATAAAAGAAAATTATAAAAAAACCTATATTAAGAAGGAACAAGTGAATTCGAATTCGAATCAACGAAGCACAAAATGGCGGCGGTTATCTTGACGAAAACGATTAACGGAAAAAAATAGAAAAAAAACGAAATATTAATTAATTTCGACAATATTAGTAATAAAAATTATTATCTAAACGAAAATGATAGAAATTTGTAACTTTTATACCGAAATATGAACAAAATCACTTATTACGCAGTAGAATTTATCGAAGTATACGACGAAAACGATTAACCGAAAAAAATAGAAAAAAACCCGAAATATTAATTAATTTCGACAATATTAGTAATAAAAAATTATTATCTAAACGAAAATGATAGAAATTTGTAACTTTTATACCGAAATATGAACAAAATCACTTATTGCGCAGTAAAATTTATCGAAGTATACGACGAAAACGATTAACCGAAAAAAATAGAAAAAAACCCGAAATATTAATTAATTTCGACAATATTAGTAATAAAAAATTATTATCTAAACGAAAATGATAGAAATTTGTAACTTTTATACCGAAATATGAACAAAATCACTTATTACGCAGTAAATTTATCGAAGTATACGACGAAAACGATTAACCGAAAAAAATAGAAAAAAAACGAAATATTAATTAATTTCGACAATATTAGTAATAAAAATTATTATCTAAACGAAAATGATAGAAATTTGTAACTTTTATACCGAAATATGAACAAAATCACTTATTGCGCAGTAAATTTATCGAAGTATACGACGAAAACGATTAACCGAAAAAAATAGAAAAAAACCGAAATATTAATTAATTTCGACAATATTAGTAATAAAAATTATTATCTAAACGAAAATGATAGAAATTTGTAACTTTTATACCGAAATATGAACAAAATCACTTATTGCGCAGTAGAATTTATCGAAGTATACGACGAAAACGATTAACCGAAAAAAATAGAAAAAAACCGAAATATTAATTAATTTCGACAATATTAGTAATAAAAATTATTATCTAAACGAAAATGATAGAAATTTGTAACTTTTATACCGAAATATGAACAAAATCACTTATTACGCAGTAGAATTTATCGAAGTATACGACGAAAACGATTAACCGAAAAAAATAGAAAAAAACCGAAATATTAATTAATTTCGACAATATTAGTAATAAATAATTATTATCTAAACGAAAATGATAGAAATTTGTAACTTTTATACCGAAATATGAACAAAATCACTTATTGCGCAGTAGAATTTATCGAAGTATACGACGAAAACGATTAACCGAAAAAAATAGAAAAAAACCCGAAATATTAATTAATTTCGACAATATTAGTAATAAATAATTATTATCTAAACGAAAATGATAGAAATTTGTAACTTTTATACCGAAATATGAACAAAATCACTTATTGCGCAGTAGAATTTATCGAAGTATACGACGAAAACGATTAACGGAAAAAAATAGAAAAAAACCCGAAATATTAATTAATTTCGACAATATTAGTAATAAATAATTATTATCTAAACGAATATGATAGAAATTTATAAATTTATAATAAAATGTGAAGAAAATCACTTACTACGCAGTAGAATCCTTGAATCCTTGAATCCTTGAATCCTTGAATCCTTGGAGCGACGATCACACAACCACTCACTATGACTTCCCGCACTAAACTGACATTCGCGCGCCAAAATGCTATTAGATGCCCTCTGATTGGCTGAAATCGTAAGCCAATTCGATAATCGAAATCGATAATCGAGAAAAATTATGTATTGCACAATATATTTTAATTATTTTAATTAATAATATTAAAAATAATTATTAATTTAATTTAATATTAATAAATTTTAATTTATTAACTATTTATTTTACTTTTATATTTTTATTTCTTATTAATTTATTTATTTATTGATTTATTTATCGACTTTCGATTTATCGATTATCGATATATTTTAACTAATTATTTATTTATAGATTTTTTTATACAAAATTATTTATTTATTTCATTTTTATATATTTATTTATTTATTTGTCTAGTAAATTTTTCATAAATAAATTTTTTGTTCATTTATTTCTATCCTATTTATATAAATATATAAATATTTAATTATTTTATTTATTCTTGTATATCATTTATTCACATATTTTTCCATTTATTTAATTATTTCAACATTAATTCAATTATTTGCTTAATAATTTCTATTTAGACTTTTTTGTATTATTCACATTCTCTATTTATATCAAATTATACATTCACATATATTATATATTTATATATTTATTATTTACTATATGTATGAATCAATTTATTTATTTATTTACTTCTAGTTTTGTTTAATTATTTATAAATTTCTATAATAAATTCACTTATAATTAAAAATATTTATAGACTTCTGACTTTGTTTATTTATACACAGATTTACATTATTTATTCAATTATTTATTCATCCATTAATCTAATGATTTACATTTCTGTTCTGTTCATTTATGCATGCAAGAAATAATTTACTAATTTCTTTATTTATTTAGTTCCTTATTATTTATTTATACATTTCTCTTCTTTATACATTCGTATGTTTAGTAATTCACATGTAGACATTATTATTGACATATTAATTATAAAAAATATTATGCAATTCCTATACTTAAATTTATCTATATATTAATATATATTAACACATAAATAATTAAGTAAATAAAGACATAAACAAATAATATAATGCATACATAAATTAATTAAACAAAAATGTGTAGAAATAAATGAATACACCCAATGAAATGAATGAAAAAAAATGAAATGCATCAGGAAATGATCAAATATTATAATTAAATAATAATCTCAATAATGTAAAATGATGCATAAAGAAAAAAATAAAACAAAGAAAACTCACCAAATATCAATCAAAGTATATGGAAATAAATAAACAAAGAAAAAAAATACATAATTTGTTGCATGCATAAATGATTAAATAAGAAATGTGAAAAAATAATTATTGGTTAAACAAAGAACAAATGATTAAATAAACAAAGAAACAAGGAAATAATTTGACACATCCATAGATTAATTAAATAAAAATGTGTAAAAACAAATTAATACACCTATGAATGAAAAAAAATGAAATGCATCAGTAAATAACCAAACAATGACACCATAATTATATAAGTATGTAAATTAATTATAATTTATATAAATAATGTAAATTAATATATAAAGAACAAAATAAAACAAAGAAAACTCACCAAATATCAATCAAAGTATATGGAAATAAATAAACAAAGAAAAAAATATATAATTTGTTGCATGCATAAATGATTAAATAAGAAATGTGAAAAAATAAATTATTGATCAAACAAAAGAAAAAATGATTAAATAAACAAAGAAACAAGGAAATAATTTGACACATCCATAGATTAATTAAATAAAAATGTGTAAAAACAAATTAATACACCTATGAATGAAAAAAAATGAAATGCATCAGTAAATAACCAAACAATGACACCATAATTATATAAGTATGTAAATTAATTATAATTTATATAAATAATGTAAATTAATATATAAAGAACAAAATAAAACAAAGAAAACTCACCAAATATCAATCAAAGTATATGGAAATAAATAAACAAAGAAAAAAAATATATAATTTGTTGCATGCATAAATGATTAAATAAGAAATGTGAAAAAATAAATTATTGATCAAACAAAAGAAAAAATGATTAAATAAACAAAGAAACAAGGAAATAATTTGACACATCCATAGATTAATTAAATAAAAATGTGTAAAAACAAATTAATACACCTATGAATGAAAAAAAATGAAATGCATCAGTAAATAACCAAACAATGACACCATAATTATATAAGTATGTAAATTAATTATAATTTATATAAATAATGTAAATTAATATATAAAGAACAAAATAAAACAAGAAAACTCACCAAATATGAATCAATATATATACAAATAAATAAACATTGAAAAAAATAAGTAATTTGATGCATGCACAAATGGTTAAATAAAAAATGTGAAAAAATAAATTATTGATCAAACAAAAGAAAAAATGATTAAATAAACAAAGAAACAAGGAAACAATTTGACACATCCATAGATTAATTAAATAAAAATGTGTAAAAACAAATTAATACACCTATGAATGAAAAAAAATGAAATGCATCAGTAAATAACCAAACAATGACACCATAATTATATAAGTATGTAAATTAATTATAATTTATATAAATAATGTAAATTAGTATATAAAGAACAAAATAAAACAAGAAAACTCACCAAATATGAATCAATATATATACAAATAAATAAACAAAGAAAAAAATAAATAATTTGATGCATGCACAAGTGGTTAAATAAAAAATGTGAAAAAATAAATTATTGGTCAAACAAAAGAAGAAATGATTAAATAAACAAAGAAACAAGGAAACAATTTGACACATCCATAGATTAATTAAATAAAAATGTGTAAAAACAAATTAATACACTCATGAATGAAAAAAAATGAAATGCATCAGTAAATAACCAAACAATGTTACCATAATTATATAAATATGTAAATTAATTATAATTTATATAAATAATGTAAATTAATATATAAAGAAAAAAATAAAACAAGAAAACTCACCAAATATGAATCAATATATATACAAATAAATAAAGAAATAAATAAATAATTTGATGCATACACAAATGGTTAAATAAAAAATGTGAAAAAATATATTATTGGTCAAACAAAAGAATAAATGATTAATTAAACACAGAAACAAGGAAATAATTTGAAACATCCATTGATTAATTAAATAAAAATGTATAAAAGTAAATTAATACACCCATGAATGAAAAAAAATGAAATGCATCAGTAAATAACCAAACAATGTTATCATAATTATATAAATATGTAAATAATGTAAAATGATGCATAAAGAAAAAAATAAAACAAAGAAAATTCATCAATGAGTGAAAATATATACAAATAAATAAATAAAGAAAAAAATAAATAAATAATTTGATGCATACATAAATGATTAAAACAAAAATACATAGAAGTAAATCATTAGAACAATGAGTTAATAAATTTATAAATAAATATAAAATGAACAAATAATTTGATATATATATAAATAAATTAAACAACAATGTGTAAAAATAAATTAATACACCCATGAATGAAAAAAAATGAAATGAATCATTTTTATAACCAAAAAATGTTACCATAATTATATAAATATGTAAAAAAATTAATTATAATTTATAAATAATATAAATTAATATATAAAGAAAAAAATAAAATAGGAAAACTCACCAAATATGAATCATTATATATACAAATAAATAAATAAAAAAAAATAAATAATTTGATGCATGCACAAATGGTTAAATAAAAAATGTGAAAAAATAAATTATTGGTCAAACAAAAGAAGAAATGATTAAATAAACAAAGAAATAATAAAATAATTTGACACTTCCATAAATTAATTAAATAAAAATGTATAAAAGTAAATTAATACACCCATGAATGAAAAAAAATGAAATGCATCACTAAATAACCAAACAATGTTACCATAATTATATAAATATGTAAATAATGTAAAATGATGCATAAAGAAAAAAATAAAACAAAGAAAATTCATCAGTGAGTGAAAATATATACAAATAAATAAATAAAGAAAAAATAAATTAATAATTTGATGCATACATAAATGATTAAAACAAAAATACATAGAAGTAAATCATTAGAACAATGAGTTAATAAATTTATAAATAAATATAAAATGAACAAATAATTTGATATATATATAAATAAATTAAACAACAATGTGTAAAAATAAATTAATACACCCATGAATGAAAAAAAATGAAATGAATCAGTAAATAACCAAATAATGTTACCATGATTATATAAATATGTAAATAATGTAAAATGATGCATAAAGAAAAAAATAAAACAAAGAAAATTCACCAAATATAAGTGAAAATATATTCAAATAAATAAATAAAGAAAAAGATAAATAAATAATTTGATGCATGCACAAATGGTTAAAACAAAAATATATCGAAATAAATCATTAGAACAGTGAGTTAATAAATTTTTAAATAAATAAAGAAACAAGGAAATAATTTGACACACCTATAAATTAATTAAATAAAAATGTGTAAAAATAAATTAATATACCCATGAATGAAAAAAAATGAAATGTATCAGTAAATAACCAAACAGTATTACCACAATTATATAAATGTGTAAATTAATTATTTATATAAATAACATAAATTAATATATAAAGAAAAAAATAAAACAAGAAAACTCACCAAATATGAATCAATATATATACAAATAAATAAACATTGAAAAAAATAAGTAATTTGATGCATGCACAAATGGTTAAAACAAAAATATATCGAAATAAATCATTAGAACAGTGATAAATTTATAAATAAATTTATTAATAAATTTATAAATAAATAAAGAAGCAAGGAAATAATTTGACACATCCATAAATTAATTAAATAAAAATGTGTAAAAATAAATTAACACATCCATGAATGAAAAAAAATGGAATGCATCAATAAATAACCAAACAATGTTACCATAATTATATAAATATGTAAATAATGTAAAATGATGCATAAAGAAAAAAATAAAACAAAGAAAATTCATCAATGAGTGAAAATATATACCAATAAATAAATATAGAAAAAAATAAATGAATAATTTGATGCATACATAAATGATTAAAGCAAAAATATATAGAAATAAATCATTAAAACAGTGAGTTAATAAATTTATAAATAAATAAGAAATGACCAAATAATTTGATATATATATAAAGAAATTAAACAACAATGTGTGGAAATAAATCTATAAATAAATGAATGAATAAAGACATGAAATATTTAAATAGTGTTTAAATAATTAAATAACTGAAAAGATAATTATATAAATAATTTGATGCATACATAAATGAATTGAACAAAAATATGTAAAAGTAAATCAATAGACAAGTAAGTGAAAAAGAAATAAAATGAATTAATAAATATTAAATAACCAAATAGAAATATTATAATAAAATAATAATTTAAATGCAGGAATGGGTGCAGATAGAAACATAAAATAAAGAAAAATGATTAGATATGAATATATAAATAAATATAATTAAATAATAATACATAAATAGAAAACATAAATAGATAAATTATATGTTGCATGTATGATTCAACAAAACAGTGATTTATTTTTACATATGTGTAAAAATAAGTCACTAGAACAATGAGTCAATAAATATATAAATAATTATATAAACAAAAAATGAACAAATAATTTTCTATTTTTTCAGTTATTTAATTACTTATTATATATTTATTAACTCACTGATCTAATGATTTATTTCTACACATTTTTGTTTAATTTATTCATTGTATTATCAAATTATTTAATTACTTTTTTTTTTTGTTTAGTTATTTAATGTTATTTATATATTTATATATTTATTCATTTATATTCTGTAAATTTTGTTTGTTTTATTTTTTTTATGCATCACTTTATTTATTTATAATTTTTATTTTCTACTTAGTCATTTCTTTGGTTATTTATTATTTATTTTTGCAAATCATATGTTTTTCATTTATTAAAATCTAATTGGTCTAATAATTTATTTCTATATATTTTTGTTTAATTAATTTATATATGTAACAAATTATTTATTTATTTATTCATTTATTAATTTAGTTACTTATGTATTGTAGTTACTTATGTATTCATTAATCTATTGATTTACTTTTACATATTTTTATTTAATTCATTTATGCATCCATCAAATTATTTATTTTTTTCTTTGTTTATATTTATATATATATTTTTTTATTTGTATATAATTTGATATATATTTGATGAGTTTTTTTGAGATTTACTTTGTTTTATTTTTTTCTTTATGCATCATTTTATATTATTGAGATCATTATTTAATTATGATATTTTTATTTAATCATTTACTGATGCATTTCATTTTTTTTCATTCATGTGTGTATTAATTTATTTTTACACATTTTTATTTAATTAATTCATGGATGTGTCAAATTATTTCCTTGTTTCTTTATTTATTTATAAATTTATTAACTCACTGTTCTAATGATTTATTTCTATATATTTTTGTTTTAATCATTTATGTATGTATCAAATTATTTATTTATTTTTTTCTTTATTTATTTATTTGTACATATTTTCACTCATTGATGAATTTTCTTTGTTTTATTTTGTTCTTTATGCATCATTTTACATTATTTACATATTTATATAATTATGATAAGATTGCTTGGTTATTTACTGATGCATTTTATTTTTTTTCATTCATGGATGTATTAATTTATTTTTATACATTTTTATTTAATTAATCAATAGATGTTTCAAATTATTTCCTTGTTTCTTTGTTTATTTAATCATTTTTTCTTTTGTTTGATCAATAATTTATTTTTTCACATTTTTTATTTAACCATTTGTGCATGCATCAAATTACTTATTTTTTTCAATGTTTATTTATTTGTATATATATTGATTCATATTTGGTGAGTTTTCTTGTTTTATTTTTTTCTTTATATATTAATTTATGTTATTTATATAAATAATTAATTTACACATTTATATAATTGTGGTAATATTGTTTGGTTATTTACTGATACATTTCATTTTTTTTCATTCATGGGTATATTAATTTATTTTTACACATTTTTATTTAATTAATTTATAGATGTGTCAAATTATTTCCTTGTTTCTTTATTTATTTAAAAATGTATTAACTCACTGTTCTAATGATTTATTTCGATATATTTTTGTTTTAATCATTTGTGCATGCATCAAATTATTTATTTATCTTTTTCTTTATTTATTTATTTGAATATATTTTCACTTATATTTGCTGAATTTTCTTTGTTTTATTTTTTTCTTTATGCATCATTTTACATTATTTACATATTTATATAATCATGGTAACATTATTTGGTTATTTACTGATTCATTTCATTTTTTTTCATTCATGGGTGTATTAATTTATTTTTACACATTGTTGTTTAATTTATTTATATATATATCAAATTATTTGTTCATTTTATATTTATTTATAAATTTATTAACTCATTGTTCTAATGATTTACTTCTATGTATTTTTGTTTTAATCATTTATGTATGCATCAAATTATTTATTTATTTTTTTCTTTATTTATTTATTTGTATATATTTTCACTCATTGATGAATTTTCTTTGTTTTATTTTTTTCTTTATGCATCATTTTACATTATTTACACATTTATATAATTGTGGTAATATTGTTTGGTTATTTACTGATACATTTCATTTTTTTTCATTCATAGGTGTATTAATTTGTTTTTACACATTTTTATTTAATTAATCTATGGATGTGTCAAATTATTTCCTTGTTTCTTTGTTTATTTAATCATTTGTTCTTTTGTTTAACCAATAATTTATTTTTTCACATTTCTTATTTAATCATTTATGCATGCAACAAATTATGTATTTTTTTTCTTTGTTTATTTATTTCCATATACTTTGATTGATATTTGGTGAGTTTTCTTTGTTTTATTTTTTTCTTTATGCATCATTTTACATTATTGAGATTATTATTTAATTATAATATTTGATCATTTCCTGATGCATTTCATTTTTTTTCATTCATTTCATTGGGTGTATTCATTTATTTCTACACATTTTTGTTTAATTAATTTATGTATGCATTATATTATTTGTTTATGTCTTTATTTACTTAATTATTTATGTGTTAATATATATTAATATATAGATAAATTTAAGTATAGGAATTGCATAATATTTTTTATAATTAATATGTCAATAATAATGTCTACATGTGAATTACTAAACATACGAATGTATAAAGAAGAGAAATGTATAAATAAATAATAAGGAACTAAATAAATAAAGAAATTAGTAAATTATTTCTTGCATGCATAAATGAACAAAACAGAAATGTAAATCATTAGATTAATGGATGAATAAATAATTGAATAAATAATGTAAATCTGTGTATAAATAAACAAAGTCAGAAGTCTATAAATATTTTTAATTATAAGTGAATTTATTATAGAAATTTATAAATAATTAAACAAAACTAGAAGTAAATAAATAAATAAATTGATTCATACATATAGTAAATAATAAATATATAAATATATAATATATGTGAATGTATAATTTGATATAAATAGAGAATGTGAATAATACAAAAAAGTCTAAATAGAAATTATTAAGCAAATAATTGAATTAATGTTGAAATAATTAAATAAATGGAAAAATATGTGAATAAATGATATACAAGAATAAATAAAATAATTAAATATTTATATATTTATATAAATAGGATAGAAATAAATGAACAAAAAATTTATTTATGAAAAATTTACTAGACAAATAAATAAATAAATATATAAAAATGAAATAAATAAATAATTTTGTATAAAAAATCTATAAATAAATAATTAGTTAAAATATATCGATAATCGATAAATCGAAAGTCGATAAATAAATCAATAAATAAATAAATTAATAAGAAAATAAAAATATAAAAGTAAAATAAATAGTTAATAAATTAAAATTTATTAATATTAAATTAAATTAATAATTATTTTTAATATTGTTAATTAAAATAATTAAAATATATTGTGCAATACATAATTTTTCTCGATTATCGATTTCGATTATCGAATTGGCTTACGATTTCAGCCAATCAGAGGGCATCTAATAGCATTTTGGCGCGCGAATGTCAGTTTAGTGCGGGAAGTCATAGTGAGTGGTTGTGTGATCGTCGCTCCAAGGATTCAAGGATTCAAGGATTCAAGGATTCAAGGATTCTACTGCGTAGTAAGTGATTTTCTTCACATTTTATTATAAAATTTATAAATTTCTATCATATTCGTTTAGATAATAATTATTTATTATTAATATTGTCGAAATTAATTAATATTTCCGGTTTTTTTCTATTTTTTTCCGTTAATCGTTTTCGTCGTATACTTCGATAAATTCTACTGCGCAATAAGTGATTTTGTTCATATTTCGGTATAAAAGTTACAAATTTCTATCATTTTCGTTTAGATAATAATTTTTTATTACTAATATTGTCGAAATTAATTAATATTTCCGGTTTTTTTCTATTTTTTTCGGTTAATCGTTTTCGTCGTATACTTCGATAAATTCTACTGCGCAATAAGTGATTTTGTTCATATTTCGGTATAAAAGTTACAAATTTCTATCATTTTCGTTTAGATAATAATTATTTATTACTAATATTGTCGAAATTAATTAATATTTCCGGTTTTTTTCTATTTTTTTCGGTTAATCGTTTTCGTCGTATACTTCGATAAATTCTACTGCGTAATAAGTGATTTTGTTCATATTTCGGTATAAAAGTTACAAATTTCTATCATTTTCGTTTAGATAATAATTATTTATTACTAATATTGTCGAAATTAATTAATATTTCCGGTTTTTTTCTATTTTTTTCGGTTAATCGTTTTCGTCGTATACTTCGATAAATTTTACTGCGCAATAAGTGATTTTGTTCATATTTCGGTATAAAAGTTACAAATTTCTATCATTTTCGTTTAGATAATAATTTTTTATTACTAATATTGTCGAAATTATGTAATATTTCCGTTTTTTTTTCTATTTTTTTCGGTTAATCGTTTTCGTCATATAATTCGATAAATTTTACTGCGTAATAAGTGATTTTGTTCATATTTCGGTATAAAAGTTACAAATTTCTATCATTTTCGTTTAGATAATAATTTTTTATTACTAATATTGTCGAAATTAATTAATATTTCGGGTTTTTTTCTATTTTTTTCGGTTAATCGTTTTCGTCGTATACTTCGATAAATTTTACTGCGTAATAAGTGATTTTGTTCATATTTCGGTATAAAAGTTACAAATTTCTATCATTTTCGTTTAGATAATAATTTTTTATTACTAATATTGTCGAAATTAATTAATATTTCGGGTTTTTTTCTATTTTTTTCGGTTAATCGTTTTCGTCGTATACTTCGATAAATTTTACTGCGTAATAAGTGATTTTGTTCATATTTCGGTATAAAAGTTACAAATTTCTATCGTTTTCGTTTAGATAATAATTTTTTATTACTAATATTGTCGAAATTAATTAATATTTCGGGTTTTTTTCTATTTTTTTCCGTTAATCGTTTTCGTCAAGATAACCGCCGCCATTTTGTGCTTCGTTGATTCGAATTCGAATTCACTTGTTCCATCTTAATATAGGTTTTTTTATAATTTTCTTTTATGATTTTGATTTTTATTTATAAAAATTATCGTTTGATTTTCGGAATAATTTCGAAAAATGACTTATATATATAATATATATATATAATATATATATATATGTATTAATTATTACATTTAACATTGTAATTATTTATAATAAATTATTAGATGCATAAATTAACAATAATAATTTAACAATTCAGAAATTATTAATCGCTATATTCGAAAACTCGATTTTGAAACGATCGGGCGAGTACGTATATTTTCGTAAATTTTCGCGTCTTATAAATACAAGGCAGGTCGCGACGGAACGATCACTTCTTATCGAACTTAATTAAGGAGTAGATCGATATTATAACATTTTAATTAAATTGTTTAACATAATAAATAATTTTTAATATTATAAATTTTATTTTAAATTAATATTTATAATATTGCTATCATGTATAATATATTATTTGTTCATTTTATTTTTTAATTTATTTTTTATTTTTTGCTTTAATTATTTAATCGTTTACATATTATTTTTTTTAAATATTTTTTTTTTCAATTTATTTTTTCATTTATTCTTTCAATTATTTATTTATCTATTCATATTTTTTTATTTATTTATTTGTTTTTCTTATATTTATTTCTTAATTTTATTATAATATAGTATATATAAATAAATAAATTTTAATATCTGGGTCTCGACGTAGTCACCTCCTAGTTGGTGAGACCTGGTAATTGGCATCAGTTTCCTTTTTATATTATTTGATTATAAATATATTAGATATAAAAGATTATATTATTAAAATTGTATTTGAAATTATATTGGAAGCTTTTTTTTATTATAAAGATTTTATATTAGTTTTTGGAAACTGATGGTAAGCTAAGAACTACACTAATTTCTTTTTTCTATGTTTCAGATTTTTTTTTTTTAATTCAATTATATATTTTTTTTTCTTTTTTTTATATGTATATATTACATTGTATTATACTTAATTTACTTATAGCATTTTGATTATTTTACAAATAATTTCGAATATTTATAATTCGCAATATATCATAATTTTAATTAAAATTTATAATCTAAATTTTGATAACGAACAATCATAATGTAACTTTTCTAAATTAATAATTTAAATTTATAGAATTCATAAATATTTTGAAATATTAGATATAATAATTATAAAAAATAATATTTTATATAGCAATATTTTCTTAAACAAATGCTTCATAAAAAAAAAAAGAAGGGAAAATATCAAAGAAATATTTTACTTCTTTTTCTAATCCACCCCTCTCTAATGATAAGTTATTTTTGTGATCGCGCGCAATGCGATCAGTAGAATCAGTGTTTTGTTTCGTAAAAGTTTTTTTAAATCCTTTAACGGATAACGCGAAATTAGAATCAGTGTTTGTTTCGTAAAAGTTTTTTTAAATCCTTTAACGGATAACACGAAATTAGAATCAGTGTTTGCTTCGTAATAGTTTTTTAAATTCTTTAATGGATAACGCGAAATTAGAATCAGTGTTTGCTTCGTAATAGTTTTCTTAAATCCTTTAATGGATAACGCGAAATTAGAGTCAGTGCTTCTCTCAAGAAAATAAGGCGATCATCCATCATGCGAAGAGGTAAATATCTTATTTTATTTAAAATAAAAATTTTTTATTCTTTACTACGATATAGAATCATTAGATTTTTAATTTTTATCATTATTAAGATTTATTAACATTTCAATCTTTATTACTATTACATTATAATCTAATAGAATTTCCTTTTTTTTTAAATTTAATTTTTGTAAATTATCTCAATTATATTTTAAATATAATTATATTTCGTTTTTTTGTTAGATGTTCCACATCCTTCTACACGATGATGACTTCCTAGTGTGCCATAGAAATTCTTCGCATCTAATGGTGAGTCGCATGCTTTTTAATTCCTCTGGTCCATTCAATCATGTCGTAGGATGAAAGGTCCGAATCGACACGAGTGACTAGTTGTATACGTAGATTTTTGCACGAGCATAATGACCACGGGTATTTTATTATACTCGTGAATAGTAACATTTTGTGTTTTATTTATTAGTTTAGGCTAGGTCTTTTTGCACATCGCGTTTTTGAATATTAAAAACAATAATATTAAAAACAAAAATGTTTTTATTTTTCATTTCATTCACATAATAATAAATTTTTAGTAAATTTCAAATCAAAATTTTCAATTTTAAGATGAAATATAAAATTTCTATTTGATTTTCTCTTGTTAACGAAAATATATTAAATTATGTGTGCAAAAAGACATTTCGCGACAGATAGATTTCGGAATCAAAGCAATACGTTTTGAATATTGCTTTCGTTTTAAATATGTTTTGATGAAGAAATCGTCTGAGGTTATTTTTATTAATAAATTTCTTTTTCAAATTTTCTTTGCCTAATAAATATTAAAATTAATATTTTATTAAATTAGAAAAATAAAGTTTGAAATAATTTAAATAAATTAAAAAGTATTAGCCCGTTAGAAGAAAATATTATACTAATATATCTTTTTTTAGCTCAGGATTTTCAGGTTTAACCCTTTCCGTACCCATTGCCAGGATCTCGCTCACGTGCTCAGATGTTACTTGGGTGAGAGAAAGGCGATGGGTATGACGACTAGTCGATAAGTTAATGCAAATTTTTCAGCGACTGACGATGAGTTAGTGATCGTGCACGACGTATTTTCCACATTTTGTGTGTGTGGTTAGGCTGTGGAATTGCGTCGGTTACGATTATCGTTTCATTCATTATTACTAATTTTCACAACAATTTATTATCGTATTTATTATTACATCTTCTATGAAATTATATCATATCTATGAAATTAATTGCAAATTATAATTATATTGTTTATCAAATTTTCTATTATCTAATCCATTAATATCATCTTTCCTTCAAGTTATACGTATTCTTTCGATCATAAATAGAATTACAAGTACGATTAAAATATTTTTATCGCGTTTTACGCAATGGTCGCTAGCCATCGTCAGTCGATTTCAGGAAAATGGTACGTAAAGTTAGAGTGTGAAAGTAGCGTGCCAAGCTCGGGTGTCGGAGGTGTCCCGGGACGCTTTCCCTAGTGTAGGCTTTTGCGCCCGAGCATTATGCGTGAGAATCGTGGAATGAATGTGTTGGTGTGCCCGTTTTGCCATTTTTTTAAATATAGGGTTAGGTAGGATAGGTAGCATACTTTCTGGTGCGAATGTTAATTATAAGTAGGTAGGGCCGGGCAGATTGTCACAGTCTCCGATCGGGTAGGCGCGTTTTCGCGTGACAATCTGTTTCAGGAAATCAAATTTGAAAGACGAGTGTAAGGCTGAGACGAATGATCATCGACCGATCACTCGTTTCTGGCTTTGCTTTCGATTTTTCGAATTCCGCGGTCGCGGTCGCGATTTGGTTTCGAAACGAACGTTGTGCTCGAGATTCTGCACATGTACGGACAATGGTCATCAATGATCGTTAGTCGTCCATGTGCATCAGTTTCCGCGATTTAGACTTTTTTTTTTTCTTTTTTTTTTTTGGTTTACGATTAGTGAATCTCGAGCCTAGATTTAAGTTTCAGCGGGCATTGCGCCCGAAGGAGGAAGACCGAAGAGGCCTCGACAAACTGTCACGAAGAGGGGCTGCAACGAATGGCTTCTCATTTTTTGGATCTTGTTTGGGTCCACAGAATGGGAAGTCATTGTTACTACTTTGTCATTATGCTCGTTTAGAGTCAGTAGTAGTAGTAGTAGTAGTAGTAGTAGTAGTAGTAGTAGTAGTAGAAGTAGAATAGTAGTTGTGTGTGTTGTGTAGTAGTTGTATTTATTTGGCCGATGTGCATTCCGGCCCAACGTACAATCATCATGGACAAATGGGCAATCGCGATTTTTTAATTAGTGTTGCGATAAATAAATTACGGTTTGCATTAGAGTTGCGAATAAATAATAATCGCGTTTGCTTTAGTGTTGCGTTTTAAAAGATATCGCGATTTTTTTTAATAATATAAATGATATAAATGAAATGTAATTTTTTTTAAAATTAATATTAAAAATTTGTATGTTTTTTTTTTATTTCGAGTTTTAATTATAGTGACATTAGTTTCCAATTTATTTGTATTCTTATTAGTATTGTCTATATTAAATTTATTTTTAAATTTAGTAGCGTTGCGATAAAAAATGATCGCGTTTTTGAAAGTAGTGTTGCGTTAAAAAGTGATCGCGTTTTTGAAAGTAGCGTTGCGTTAAAAAATGATCGCGTTTTTGAAATTAGTGTTGCGTTAAAAAATGATCGCGTTTCTGAAATTAGTGTTGCGTTAAAAAATGATCGCGTTTTTGAAATTAGTGTTGCGTTAAAAAATGATCGCGTTTTTGAAATTAGTGTTGCGTTAAAAAATTTTCGCGTTTTTGAAAATAGCGTATATAAAATGCCCATAATTCTTCCACTAATAAAATGTGGAAATGGTCCTATTTCCGGATCACAAAATGCAGTTACAAGAACTGTAAAAGTGTGGTCCCTTTTTTGGATCACCAAATGCAGTTACAAGAACTGCAAAAGTGTGGTCCCTTTTTTGGATCACCAAATTACCTTATAGCCTCTTTTGGCTATTTCTTTTCAGCGTCCCTGAATATTGAAGCATTTGTTTATAAAAATATTGTTTAAAAATTTATTCGTATGAATTTTTTTAATTTTTGTAATATTATTTAAAATCATTATGATTATAGTAAAATATTAATTCATTTAATATTCTTACTATGATATATTAATATAAATTCAGTTCATTTCTTTGAATTACAATAATTATTCGTTATCAAAATTAAAATTAAATTTTTTTCTATGTTACAATTTAATTAATTTTGTCTATATATACAGTGTTTTTTATTTTTTTAATTGTTTATTTTTAAACTAGTTGTATAAATATTCGAAATTTCTATGTGAAATATCATAATTAAATTTTTTTTTTTTTCAGATTTCAGATTTTCAGAATTTATTTATGTTTCATTTAATTGATTTTATATATATTTCAGAGTTTTTTTTTTTTTAGATCTACTTCATTTTTCAAATTCACGGGGCATCACGAGATATATATGTTTTAGCTTAAAGTTAGATTTAAATTTTAATTTTAAATATAATTTAAGATAGATATTTAAATTATATATTTATTGTGAGCATATTCCATATGAAGATACGCTCCTACATACATACGATAAATTAAAATATTTTCAATATCTTTATTTCTTTTCTTCTCGAATAAAATCAAATTGTTCTTATTCTTCTTTCGATTTCTTCTTCTTTTTATGATTAGGCTTTTATGATTTTTTGGTATTTGATGAGAATAAAGTCTTGTGGTCGAATGTCATTCTTGTAAATCGATTCTGATGGTCATGGATTTATTCTTTGTTCGTTCTTGTGTCGTCAAAAGTCGTAAGTCGTTCTTCTACTAGATCAGTAAATATCAATCTGTCTGGTGATTCTCGTAAATCCATTGACATAAGTTGTGATAAAGCCTATGATTCAAATTTTTTAATTTCTTAATTTTTCTTTAATTTTTCTTTCTTGGGTTTTTACATTTCTTCTTGCGCTTGTTTTTCTGTTCTTTTTTTCCTTTTTTTGCAATGATTGAAGGCATTTGTATTTCGATTGAATATCTAACAATTCTTTTTTTATTTTATTATCATTTATATTAAATAGGAGCATATCTTTGATATGGATGATGCCAGTAGGACACAAATCGTAGATTTAAGATTTAGCATTAAGATCTAGATTAAGTTAGATTTAAGCCTCATCGTTGGATAACGTGAGATTAATTGCGAGAAGAATTGAAGAAAGAAAAATGTAAAAAACTTTTGTAATTTATATGTATATAAATATATAATTTATATTTTAAATTATTTTTATAATACTTATTTTTTATATGTTTTATATCCTTTTGTCATAAATTTATTTTTCATTTATTTGTCTAGTTATGTTTTATATTTTTTGTAACTTAATTATTAATTATTAATTTTAAATTCATTAATTATAATATTTTCTTTTTAGTTTTAGGTGGGTCTCGATGCGTAGTCACCTCCTCGTTGGGTGAGACCTGGTAATTGGCATCGTTTTCTAAAAATTCTTTTTTTCAAAATTAAACAAATTATATTTTATTCACAATACATTTTATTAGAAAGTTTTTGAATATATATGTTATCAATAACAGTGGTTCGGAAAACGATGGCAAGCCAAGAACTACGCATACCTGCAGTCCAGTCTAAATTCTGCATAATTTTTTTTGATTATTTAATTAATTAAATAGACTGGACTGTAGGTATTAATAGAATAATTAATATGTTATAGATTAAGTTTAGATTAAGTTAGTTAGATTAAGTTTATCGTAAACGTATTTATATAGCGTATCAAAATAAATTGTGTAATTTATAATAATAAAGCGAAAAAAGCTTAGATTGTAGATGATAATAAATGAATAAATGTATATATACATAACTAGACAAATAAATAAATAATCGCTGAATCGATAATCGATAAATAAATCAATACATAATTGAATTAATAAAAGAATCATAATATATATGTCAGATATATAGACGATAAATGTTTTAAAAATGTTAAAAAATATTAAAAATTAATAATATACAAATAATCAATATATTTTTAATTAGAATAATAAAATATAATTTGAAATACTTTAATTTTCGCGCGATTTCGATTATCGAATTGGCTTAGAACAATTAGCCAATCAGAAAACACCAATTTGAGTTGTAGCAGATGGCATCAGTTCCCTGTGGAAAATCATCACGGTAGGACGTGTGATCGCAACCAGTCTCGCTAATTCAACTACGCAGTAAGTAATTCTCTTCATATTTTTTTGTTAATCAGTTTTGTTTATTTTCTAATCTATTTATTATGGTAATGAAGAAATTAATTAGTGTTTCGCGTTTTTTCCGTCGATCGTATATTCCATTATTGAAATTATTCGTGTTATCGATAATTCGTTCAGCCGATATTCACTTGTTGCTTTATCTTAATATATTTTTTTTTCACACATTTGTTTTATAATTTTGATTTTCGTTCGTTAAAATTGTCGTTTGATTGTCGAGATAAAATAATTCATAATATATACATGTCACGATAAATTTCTAGTAATTTTGGTGATTTTCCTGGTAATTTTGATGTTTTCTTTCTTCTAACAAAGATTTTGGGATAAATTTCTATAATCTATTTTTATTGAAGCGAAGTAGAAAATTAATTTTATTACGTCGAAATAATCACAATAGTGATATGTATTGCGTTTCTAAATTCGTTTCATTGTAATATTTATGTATTTTTCTTTTCTTTCGTTTGTTGTTATGCTCGAGGTTGATGATGTTTTTTCATATATAGCTCTTCCAAGAAATTAGGAGTCGCGTCCATGTGACTCACTCCTTGACACGTTTCGACATTTTTCGATTTGCGGAACGCCCCTTTCCCTAATTCATAATTCGATAATCGAAATAGAGAGTTAATGTGTTATTATATGTGTATCGATATTCGTGGTGACTGGAAATCTCTTTTTGTAGTGTGCGATCTATTTGTTACGTAATAGGCGCATATTTTCTTCTATAATTATATATTATTTATTGTTCGCATATTTTCATGCAATCAATATGGATTCATTATTATATTGGCAATTTTGTTCGCTTTTCTTTAACATGATTTATTTGACACAGTTTTCATTGATTACATTTCATTTAACTCGTATTATTCGATTTCTAAAATGGAATTTACGATCGATTATTGTTTTATTTTCACAAGGTCGTTATTTAACATTTTTACATTAATTTGAAAATTATTATTTTCTTTTGTACAAGTTATTTTCAGATTAATAATCCAACTTCATAGACGGAAGTATTCCAATATGGACATCAATATTTTTCAAAGAGAAATTTGATTTTTCGCTCTTGTACTGTATGCATTTATTCTATTTTTATTCTATTTTTATTCGATCATATTTATGTAATTTATATTATATTATTTCAACGTATATTTATAGTTTTATAATGAACATTCACGACGAATATCAATATGTTTGTACAATAATTTAAAAATGTATATATGTACACTCTTTCTATATATATATATGTGAAATTTTTTTATTCGTGAAAAATTAATAATTAGTCTTAAAGAAAAAAGGATAATATTTTCTGAAACAAATGTTTGATAAGAAAAAGAAGGAATCAATTTACTTCTTTTTCTATAGAACTTCCATTATTAATACAACTTTATTTCCAGAAAATTTTTATGACCGCGCGCAATGCGGTTGATAGATTCAGTGTTTGCTTCGTAATAGTTTTTTTAAACATAATAGTGTTTTAAAACATATAGTTCTAATTAATTACTCGTGATAATCGCGAAATTAGAGTCAGTGCTTGTACGCCGATTGTAAATATCGAACGCGTTAGTAGATTTTTGTTTTATTTTTTTTTTTTTTTTTTTTTTAAATAATATTCGTTTTCGGTATAAGATAGAGTCAGTGCTCAAGAGAATAAGGCGATCATTCCATCACGCGAAGAGGTAATTATTTTTATATATTTTTTATTTATTTCATATTTTTCAATCAGTATTGTATTTCAATGGTATTTCCATGGTTTGTTACAGTTTCCACTTTCTCACACTTGATGACTACTCGACATCCTACAAGCCATGGTAGATTCTTCGCATCTATTGGTGAGTCGCATGCATTTATGTTCCTCTGGTCACTCAATCATGTCGTAGGATGAAAGGTCCGAATCGACACGGGTGACTGGTTGTATACGTAGATTTTTGCACGAGCACAGTGACCGCGGGTATTTATCATACCCGTGAGTAGTAACGATTCTTTTCTTGAATTTATTTATTAGAATAGGATAGATCTTCTTGCACGTCGCGTACTTAAGATATCAACGGTTAATTCTACATTAAGTAATATATTCATATATGATATAATACATCTACATCAATTATTAATATGAATGATATAAATTAGTTTAAAAATGATTTTTGCCATAATTATTTATAAAATGGAAATTAAATAATCATATGAATAATATATATTATTTCATCAATGTGATAATAAATAATTTTTAATTTTATCTTTGATTTTATGATATATTTAATTATTTGATTTTATATTATAAACTTACAATTTTAAATGTAAAATTATTTTCTCCGTAAAAAAATGTTTGAAATATTATGTGCAAGAAGATACTTCGCGACAAGTAGATTTCTGAATCGGAGCAAGAAATTTTAAACATTAGTTTTATATATTTTTCGAAAACGTGCTCTGATGAAGAGATCGCTTGAGGTTATTTTCATTATATCTATATAACCATTTAAAATCAATTATCTTTTATTATGGATTATCATATATAAATTTATTAATAATATCATAAATTTTTAATTATCATTGGTGTATTTTTTTTTCTAAAACTAATAATTCTCAAATTCGTAAAGTAAATTTATTAAAGTTTAAAATAAAACAAACAGATACTGAATTACAATATTAGCTCGTTAGACACACTAATATTCTTTTAGTTCAGGATTTCAGGTTTAATCCTTTCCGTACCCATTGCCAGGATCTCGCTCACGTGCTCAGATGCTACTTGGATGAGAGAAAGGCGATGGGTATGACGACTAGTCGATAAGTTAATGCAAATTTTTCAGCGACTGACGATGAGTTAGTGATCGTGCACGACGTATTTTCCACATTTTGTGTGTGTGGTTAGGCTGTGGAATTGCGTCGGTTACGATTATCGTTTCATTCATTATTACTAATTTTCACAACAATTTATTATCGTATTTATTATTACATCTTCTATGAAATTATATCATATCTATGAAATTAATTGCAAATTATAATTGTATTGTTTATCAAATTTTCTATTATCTAATCCATTAATATCATCTTTCCTTCAAGTTATACATATTCTTTCGATCATAAATAGAATTACAAGTACGATTAAAATATTTTTATCGCGTTTTACGCAATGGTCGCTAGCCATCGTCAGTCGATTTCAGGAAAATGGTACGTAAAGTTAGAGTGTGAAAGTAGCGTGCCAAGCTCGGGTGTCGGAGGTGTCCCGGGACGCTTTCCCTAGTGTAGGCTTTGCGCCCGAGCATTATGCGTGAGAATCGTGGAATGAATGTGTTGGTGTGCCCGTTTTGCCATTTTTTAAATATAGGGTTAGGTAGGATAGGTAGCATACTTTCTGGTGCGAATGTTAATTATAAGTAGGTAGGGCCGGGCAGATTGTCACAGTCTCCGATCGGGTAGGCGCGTTTTCGCGTGACAATCTGTTTCAGGAAATCAAATTTGAAAGACGAGTGTAAGGCTGAGACGAGTGATCATCGACCGATCACTCGTTTCTGGCTTTGCTTTCGATTTTTCGAATTCCGCGGTCGCGGTCGCGATTTGGTTTCGAAACGAACGTTGCGCTCGAGATTCTGCACATGTACGGACAATGGTCATCAATGATCGTTAGTCGTCCATGTGCATCAGTTTCCGCGATTTAGACTTTTTTTTTTTCTTTTTTCTTTGTTTTACGATTAGTGAATCTCGAGCCTAGATTTAAGTTTCAGCGGGCATTGCGCCCGAAGGAGGAAGACCGAAGAGGCCTCGACAAACTGTCACGAAGAGGGGCTGCAACGAATGGCTTCTCATTTTTTGGACCTTGTTTGGGTCCACAGAATGGGAAGTCATTGTTACTACTTTGTCTCTGTGCTCGTTTTAGTAATATGTAGTAAATGTGTGTTCTCTGGCCGATTGCATGCCGGCCCATCAAACTCGGTCATCAAGGGCATCGCGATTTTTTTATTAGCGTTAAAATGAGAATCGCGTTTGTATTAGCGTTTTAATTATAAAATATCGTGGTTTCTTTCTTGTAAATTAAGTTTCTCATAAAGTAATATCAAAATTCATACGAATCATCGTTAAATGTTTTATTTTTAATCGATACGATTGTTCTCTAATGAGAAGTAATGATTTTTATTGATTTCGTTTTAAAAAGTTAGCGTTACAGATAATCGTGTTTGTCAAGTAGCGTTGCGAATATGAAATGCCCAAATTTTTTCCACTGAAATTGTGGTAACATTCACGTTTCTAAATCACCTTAAAAAAGCTAAGAAAGCTAACAAGGGTGATTGTACAACAGCAATCGTTAAGAAGAGGATTTTCGCCAAATATCGATTTTTAATATCGTTGTACGTTATTTAAATTTGAGTGCATAGAGTCATGTTACATTAATAATAATTGATTATTTCCGGAAATTCTTTTTTTTCTTTTTTTAAATTAATATTGCAAATACAAGCACTCATCGTGGTGGATTTTAGAAAATTTCTATTTCATAAAAAAAATAGTTTATTAGTGTTGCCAAAATGAATATTCCACTCGCGGTTTTTTGCTCGGGTTTATATCGAGTGGAAGATGTATTTTTTTTCTTTTTCAGCAGTCTTTATCACAGTTTTTCAGAAAATATTGGTATAATAATATGTATGTTTGACTTTATCACTGGTGTAAAGGATTTTACAAGATCCTTAAAGATATAAATTTAAATCCGTTTCGCCAAATTTTTTAGACCCAATAATCGTGAATGTTCATTATCAAACTTATTTTTTTATATTATTCCATATCGTATTATTTTATAGTTGTTCTTTCTTTTTAAATTTTATTATACTAATTTCTAAATAAGTTTGTTTCAGGTATCAAATAGTATCGATTATATATTTTTAGAAAGTATCAGCAATTCGAAAGTAAGTATATTTTTGAAATTATCGTCAATTCGAAAGTAAGTATATTTGAGAGGATACTGCGCCAACCGACTATCTCCCCTCTAATTCCACCATTCTGCTCCATATGGCGGGGCGGGCGTGGCGCCGCTTCGCGTGCAACTTTAGTGCTTTAAAACATTCTGTCTTTTGCATATATATCTCTTCGCAAAATATTTGCCAATCATGTGAGAACGCTACTATGGAATATATCTACGATACTCGATGATATTCAAACACGTAAGATACGGATTACATTCATGACAGCTCCTATGATAAGTAATATAAGTTATCAACGAAGCAATATATATCGAATTTATAACGATATCTAAATATCAATAGAATTTATAATAAAATATATAATTACAATACACGGAAAAATAAATTTATATAAACTACGTGAATAATCAGAATCTATTAAAAACAGACGTGACATATTATGAAAATTCGTCATACAACAATCTGAAATATCGACTTCGAAAAAAAGCAGATATATAACTAAAACACAGATTAAACACATATAAAAAAACTAATTTTTATTTAGCTATGCTTCGTTCCTCATTCTCAAATACCGATAAAATAGTGTTAGTAATGACTACAATTATAAAAAACGATATAAAAGATACGTAAAAAAATATATAAACCAAAAACACTATTTACCATACGATCATAAAAATCGAAAAAATAAAAAAAAAAAATATATATGCAACCGTAAATTCCAACAAATTCGGAAAAAATTTTATGCAAGAATCAACAAGCTAACATAAAGCTAACAAAACGATAAAAAAAATGAATCTAATTGTTCATAATATGAACACACATATTAAAAAAAATGCTATTACTTATATTTAATTACACAATATATATAAAAATATATATAAATATTTTTCATTAATATTATATCATGAAAAACATTTAATCATTGACATTTTACAAATAGCAAAAGAAGTTCTAAGAAAAATTTATGTAAATTCCAAAAAATAAAAATTAAGTAAAATCAAAATTGATCAGCAGTGCCATCTCTCGATTGCCAAGAACATCTTCTTAAAGTATGATAAAGTAGAGTAAGAATCGAACGCAACGCCATCTAAAAAGAAGTTACCTTCAACTGCTAATTAAACTTATTCAAAGAGATATTGCGGATTCTCGAGAGATGGCACTATTGATCAATTCTTACAGTATCTCTATCTCCTTTCTATTATTCGTTTTCCTTGTCTATATAACTTACAACTACGATATCACGATATCCAACAGATGGCACTGATCTTCAAATTTCCTTCAATTTCTTTTCAAAAATTTTTTAAAGATTTGCAAAACCTACCTATCGAAAAGTTTCAATAAAATCACAGGAAAATATAAATATTTTTTACTCCTCTCCTATTTTACATTAATTTAGGAAATAAATAAAATCACGAAGGATTAACAAGACGATAAAGTAAAAATTTTAACAAAAATATAATTATTTTTCAATTATCAATACTCTACTATGCGACAGAATTTTTTTCCAGACAAAACAAATGATAATCATCTCCCAACAAATATTGTAAACGTAATATTTCCTTCCAAAAGATAAATATAATTTCTTTTTACGTTTACCGCGATAAATTGCAGAAGAAAGAATACAAAAATATTCTGGCATAGATTAAAATTAATTGATCTAATCGGTGGTTCGTATCACATGTTTCAAAAATGAACTTTGAATAAATAACAATTTGTCAATAATCTACAACGAAAATTTGCTACATGTACGAAAAGAATCTAATAGACATCACAATTTACGATATACACTCATTTAAATGCTATTATTCATACTATATAAATACTAATATACGAATAAACATTTCTCACCAATATTTCTTAACATCAAGTTTTGCAAGACATCCAATCATTGATCGTTTCGCAAAAATATATAAAATATAAAAACAAAAGAAATCTTAAGGAAAATCTATACGACCTACGCTAAACTCGAAAGGAAAAATTAAATGAGACACGAAAACGAACTTGCTACGTGTATCAATATTTTGTACAATCATTGTCATGAAAATATAAAATATTGATACAAAGTTTATACAAAGTTCAAAGGACATACGAAAATAAAATATCTTCCATTATTACTGCTACACTACATATTACTACATATATACACATATATATTATTACTATTATATTATATTATGTACATTACATATACATATTATATTATAATATGTAATAACATTACTATTAATTATTTGTTATACATGCATTTACGAATATATTCTATTCCAATCACTACTTCTACAACAACAATTCTACAAACCATTTGTTTATATTCTAAATTCTTCATCATTCACATTCTAACAATTTTATGAATATATCCTAATTGTAAATGTAACTTATTTAGCATCCTTAAGAAAGGACAAATAGTTTTATCTAAATCTATGATTCTTTGTAATTGTCTTTACCTATTTTTACCATTAATTAAATTGCTTCCTCGAGTTACTATAAATATATATATAAAAGTTTAATATACGACAATGTGAAAATTTATTTAAAAAGTTTACCTACACAAGAATCTCAATAAAATGAGAAGAAAGAAAAAGATGAAATATAATTTAAGAGTACAACTATTCTTTGTAAGTTTCCCACTAGTCTTCGAAACATAAGATTAGCATGAGTAAAAATTGTGCAAAATA
>NW_020555803.1:0-25295 GCF_003254395.2 Apis mellifera
TTTTGATATTGCAAAGTAATATTTCTGAAAGTTAAGAAAATTTTAAATAATAATGAAATATTATGATTAATAAAAATTATTAAAAATACAAAGAAAATATATGTATATATTTCTATATTGCATTCAAATAACGATGCTTGAAATTATTTTACAAGTTCAGATTTGTTAGAAACTGAATGTATATTATAATGTAATCTAATGTAAACATATCTCTCGATTTACTACTGTAAAAAAAGATATATATTATTATATAATACATTTTTTTTAATTTTTACATCGATATATATATATATATATATATATTAATAAAACTTTAAATGAATATTTTTATTTTTTAGATGCTCATCTAATTAACGAAAACCAACGATGGTTTGTGTCGCTGTTGATTTGTAATCGCCGTTGTACAATGCAATAATTATAAAAGAAAAATTTCTGAACTAAGATTATAATTGTAATAAAATTTTATCATATTGTCGTAATACAAAACTTATTAATGGATTAAAATAAATAAATAAATAAATAAAAAATATATATATAATAAGGAATATTGAAAAAAATATAAATATAAGGATATTAAAATCACAATCAATAAAATCAAGATCGAATTTATATGTTTCCACATAAAATACTAAAATTCTTTTAAAAGAATTTTTTTAACAAAATTTACAAGAAAAATATTTTTGTTCTTTCATTTCTTTTTCTCATTTCTTTTTTTTTTTTTTTACATGTTATATCATGGAAATAGAATTTCATAAAATTTTTTTATTCATATGAACATTGTTAAAATGTAAATGAGTTTAATTACTTATAATGTATTTATTTTAAAGCCATATTATTTCTTTAATCTTTATTATTTTGAGGAATTTTACAAGTTGAATAAGATAAAAGAAATTATAAAAGAAAGATATTAATTGTCAAATATAGACAAGAAATTAATGTATAATATAAAGTGCAATCATATATTTCGTGTAAACTTATTATATTATTATTATTAATTATAACGAATTCTTATAATAAAAACCATATTGTTCAACATATTCTTCAAATTACAAGGTACGTTTGATACATAGCGATATGTAGAATTCTGTAATTTTGTAATATTATTACGTAGAGAAAAACTAGATAGTCTCAGATAGTGGATATCTATAAATATTATTAATATATTAATCTAAAATAAGTTTAGAAATAATTGCAAACAATTTCGTGAAAAAATACAATGTTAAAAAATATTTAATCAAAACGAACAAGAAATATAATTATATTCGAGAAATTTTTCTACGAATAATATAATACGGTAAATATAAAGATTGCAAATATTGTACTTTAAGTTGCATATTAATACATTAAATTGCACAATCTGGGTGGCCAATACTAATTAATAAAACGAAAAATTACACGATCAAAAAATAACTCATGCAGTAATCTAATTATTTTTTGGACTGTATGGCACGTGGCACCGTCTTGTTGAAACCATGTGTCATCCATATCCATATCTTGCAAGGCACAAAAACTGGATTATCGTGTTGCGATAGCGAATACTCTTATTGCCTGGCACATTTTCAAAGGAAAATGATTCGATGATGCTCCAATCCAAATCCGCACCAAATAGTGACACGTTTTGGATGCATTTGTTTCTTAACTCGTGGATTTTTTGAGTACTTAAAATGCGACAATTCTGTCATTATCGATCAAAGATAATTTTGTTCGAACTAGCTGTCAAACCTTTATTATTTTGAAAATATTGTTCAATAATGAAAACACGTTGTTTTTTCGTATAGCGAAATTTTTCATTTTTAATAATCTTAAACTATCAGTTATATCGCTGTCTTTTTTTTTCGTTGGCAACACTTTATAGCACAAATGGCATAAAATTCAAATTTTGCGTGAATTTTGGAACATCCTTTATTAAAATATGATAGCGTTATTATTATTTGTTTATGTAAGCACAGAGTTTAGTATAATATATGATATTTTTTCTCCAAATTTATTTAAGAAATAAATATTTCGCATATATATATTCTTATGTCTGTTTTTCGAAAGAAAACTTTCATTAATTTAATTTATAGATTACCTTTTTTGTATTGTATTTAAAATTATCTAAAATTACTCTTTCTTCTCTATTAATATTTTTTTGATTTAATAAAAATGATAATATTATTATCATTGATGATAATGATATATTATTATTATATTATTATACTAATGTTTTTTTTCCTTTTTTATCTTTTAAAAGGCATATTCATTTTGAAATTTTTAAACTTTTAGGTAATAATCAAACATATACACACACGCACACACATACATATATGTATATATATATATATATATATACATATACACACACGCACACACATACATATATGTATATATATATATATATATATATATATATATATATATATATATATATATCAAATCTTATTAAATTTAATTATATATAATTTATATATAAATTTAATTATATATAATTTTCTTTATTACATACACTTGTACACTTTAAAACACATATTTAACATTTTAACATTATCTTGTTAGAAGCGTTAAATAGAACGTCAAAAAAATTATAAGGTATTTAATTTAAAGATATAATATATCTTCTATATTCTACAAAAATTATTTTTATAAAATTATTTTTATAAAATACTACTATACTAATTTCTATCGCGAAGTAACGTTATATTTTTTATATTTTTTATATTATATACAGAATATATAGATACATATGTGTTTGTAATGTTAATATTTTATAATTAAAAATAATCGCATATTTGCTTCGAGAATTGGATACTTGCTACTTTAGATAATTCCATTAGTAACGAAATAAGATCTATATTAATATATCAATTATATTAAATTTATTATCTACATTAATATAATTATGTTAAAATTTATTTTGATTTACTTTTATGAAAGATTATTCCTATATATTTTCTATATATTATTGAATTCTGCATATAAAGAATATGAAAAATTATTTGTCATTTTAATTATTGGTTTGATATTTGATCATTGGTCTTGAGACATAATTTTGCATTTTCAGTGGAACAATCGTTAAAAAAAATTATCAAAATTGAATCATAAAATTGGAGTACAATTTTCAAAATCAAGTACTTTTTTATCCTATTATATAATATGCATCACGAAAAGATTAAAAAAAATCACAACGTGATTTTTAATTAATCACAAACGTTTTTTTTAAGTTCTACGTTTTTTTTTAAATTCATTTTATTTATAGAATATCTCTTTTTTTATAAATTGTTCATTTATAAAAATAATATTTTTTTTTATATAAATGTTATTTTTTTCGATATATTTTTTTAATGAAATTATTTAATTTTTAGAATTTTCAAATCTGTTTATTGATACTATTTATAATTAAATGCTATATTCAATTGAAAAAAAATTTTCTATGCTCGTATTATAATACATTAAAAGATTGCTACATGCAAGATTGCACAAACGAAAACGTAGTTTTAATTATTAAAAGAAAATACGTACCATGCATTGTTATTATCTTTTTCTATTTTATTTATCTTTTTTTTTTTTTGCTTCCAGATTTTATATTTTTTCTTTTACAAAAATAGTATTAGCTCGATCTATTAACGAATTTCTTTTATTGGATTAGAACTATCTAATCTTCTATCTATATAATCTCCTATATTATATAAAAATATGGCAACTATTTGTTTGAGATAATTCAATCTTCTACGATATTCGTTTATTAACTTTTCTTTAATTAGATTTAACATTAAAGAAATTTTTAATTTTTTGTAAATTAATAGACTCTGTTTTTAAAAACATTTATTAAATAATTATAAGATTCTGATAAATTATAGAATATTATCGTGAAAAAAAGATATCTGTTAATAATTTCTTCAATTACTTCTAACTAATTATATAAGTCAATTATATTTTTTTATATTTCCGAGAGTTTTAGATTGTGAATATTTTTAAACAAAATAACAAATCTTATATTGATAGATTTTTAATGTAATCTTGCAATACAATCTCAACATCTTTTGCTTTGTTGCCTATGAAAATATACACAATCTTTCACCAATAAACTGTTATTTTAATTTTGCTATTTTTGATTAGGGTTTTCTATTCATTTTAATATCTGTAATCGATTTTGATTAATGAAATCTTATACTATTTTTTATTTAATAACAATTCTATGTTATAATCTATGATTGGTAATTGTTATTTAATTTAGAAACTATACATGCTACTTCCATGTTCGTCTAGAGTTTTCTTTGAAATTTATAATTTTTTATATATTTCTTGAATTGTATACTATATAATAATAATATAATATATGAAATTGAATTTTAATTAAACATTTTATCGAGTTCCATGTTTATAATCTGTTAAAAATTAAAGATTCTTATATATACTAAATATTCTTCTTTAATCTTCTTATTTCTGTTTTTTATGTATATATGTGTAGATCGACGAATGGTATTTACAAAAACAAATAGAATAACAAAGGTAATTCTCTCACATTAATTTCTTTTTTTTTTCATAATTACACAATATATATATTTTTCATAATTCATATATTGGATGACATTGTCGATATATTTAATTCTTTACTTTAAAATATATGACATTAAAATGTGACTCTATATTTGATATAATATTGTATTATTTAAAAACTTTTTAAATTATTGTATTATAATCTGTTTTATAATTTTCCTATCATTTTTAATGAAATTTGAAATATAGAAATAAACGATACACTTTGTGCGCAATTTTAATATAAATAAATAGCAATATAATAATAATACAATAATCAATAATAATATTTTGAGAATATATCGTGAATATCAATAATAATAACAAAAATATTGATTATTATATCTTTATAAAATTTGATTTGCCCATTTTTCTTTTTATAAATTAAAGACTACTACATTTTATTTTTGATTTCATTTTCAACAATCTCATTTTTACTCATATCAATTTAAAAAAATTCGAAGAACAATTATCACAAACTATATCCATCAGTATAGCGAAAATAAGTGAATTTTCGAACATTTTAAGCATTCATTTTATTTCACATCAGAGTCCAAAAGAATCCATTATTATATTATATCATATGAACATATATTGAGATTCTTCTCTCTATACTCAATACAAAATGATATTTTTTATTAACGAAACTAAGCTATAATACATTGCGTTTTTTTTTTACTTTTTAGTCAATTCATTAATACTTAATATTTAATGTTTATTATAATTTATTTTATTTATTAATTATTATTATTATTTAATGTTTATTAATAATTTTGACAAATAATTAGATTAAGAGTCATACAATGATTTATTTATAGATTTAATTTAATAAAATGTTATACAATACAGTATGTTATACAATAACGAATATTGTATAATTTGCAATAACTTATTTGCAATAATTTTTTTTTAAATAATAAATTGCTACTATATAATACATTGCATTTTACATTATATTAAAATTCTAATGACAGAATAGTATATATAAAATAATATAAGGCTATTATTTCGTTGAATAGTTCTGTTACAAAAACAATATGCTAAATATCGTGAATCAAGTTGAACATATTTAATTCTATTATTGCGCTGTTTCATTTTATTTAATGTATATTTAGGTTAAAATGATAATTTGTTAACTAACAATAAGCTTTATCGAATGGTTATATAAAAATTTTTTTATTATTTTGATATTTACAATGTATTGTCGTAAAGTATTTTACATTTTTATAAATATTTTATATATTTTTACATATTTAGATTTTCCTTGTCTTTTAATTCTTATTCTATAAAAAAATGCTATTAGAATGTGTTAAGAAATATCAGATCTTGCACTTTATTATATATTTTTGTGTCTTATGATATTATATAATAAATTATATAGAATATATTAATATTCTATAGTTTTTCATAATATTTGTATATTCAAATAAATTATTTTTTTATTCTAATTTTATTTAGAATATTTATTTTAATTTTAATTGTTTGAATGTTTTTTTTTAGATATTATTTTTATACATTATAAAGAATATTATAAAAATATCTAAAATTATTTTCAATGGATTATATTTTTATATTGAAAAGAGAGAAAAATAAAGTAAAATTAATAAAATTAAAATAAATGTCTCACAGACTAATAATAAATTCTATAATGATACTGTAAGATAAATTACTAAAACAAATGATAACTTCTAAAATACAAAAAACAAATCAAAACATAATCAATGAAAGAAATAAATAAGTAGATAAAGCATAATGAAAAATATAATTTAATCAAATCTTATAAATTATGCAAAAAAAAAAAAGTATCTACCGATTATACTATAAAATAACATAATAATACAGTAACATATAGTAGCTATATGAAATAATCCTAAAATAAATTTCGACTTCAAAGATTTCATTGATCAAAAATACATAAGAAAAAAAAAAAAGAATGCATGAACTAAATACAAAATGTAAAAAAAATATTGAATATCAATAAGTACAATTTACAGATACATAATCACAATTTAATTTAAGATTCTTAAAGTATTCATTCTCTATAACCTTTTCCCATTTTCCCTTTTCATAAATTATAAATTCGAAAAATGACAGCTACTTATTGGTTATGAAGTCATACATTTTCGAATATCTTCTTCCCCGAATTGAAGTGCTTCCGACGATTGGTGTTATAGACTCCGAAAAAAATAATATAATTTGACGGGGTCAGGATTGGAGAATGCATACCATGTGGCAGGATTTCTCATTCCATCACATAAATAGTGTCCCGCGTTTTTTTGCAATGTGTGGTCGAACATTATCGTGTTGCAAAATCACGTGTCTTATTCCTTATCCAGTAAATGGCTATTTTGCTCTAGGTGGTCATATAAATTCATTAATTGATTTTAATAATATTATTAAAATTGTTGTCCTTCCAAGTAGAAGCAGTTCATAATAGATGATTCCTCAGAGATTCACACAGACAGCAAAACTTTTTGCAATTAAGTTCGGTTTTGTCATTGAAATCGACGATTCCTCGGGATTAACTATGATTTCTATTATTTGATATTGTCATATAAGATCTTTTTTATCACCAATAGCAATTTTGTGCAGAAAACTTTTCCTTTTATTTCGAAAGCAAAACAACAGAAATCTGGAATCTGTTTTTCTTATTCATTTCGTTTAATTCATGTGGAACTCATCGCTCTAACTTTTGAATCTTATTCAATTGTTTCATCGAATAGATATTGTTTGTCTGGTGACTTCCTATCTTTCTGCCAATTTTTCTTGCGTTTAAATCGGATTTTCGTTAAATAATTCCTCTAACTCACCGTTATCAAACTTTTTCGGTGCATCTGAACGATCGTCTTCTTTCAAATTAAAATTTTCGGCATTGAATGGAATATTTTTAATATTCTTTAGTATCACTTTTTCTATGTTTTATAAAATACAGCATTCTCTCCCAGTACCGCCACATAAACTGACGAAAATGATGCTTCTCGCCTCTCGTCATATTGTTTGATTGGATTGTTACAAGACTGGAAACTCTTAAAGCGCTCATTAAGACTCTTCTTAAAAACAAAGAAACGTTTTTTTAGATAGTACCACAACGGGAAGTAATTCGAATTCAGTCAGGTATGATTATAAAAAAAAAGGAGAAGAAATTTATTTGCATACCTAATATTAATTAATAAATTTGTAATTGTATTTAAATTAATTATATTTAATAAATTTGTATTATGATTCATATCATCGATTAATATTTTGTAATATTATTGTTTATGATGATTGCAGAAAAACATCTATCAAAATACAAATAGAATAAGAAAGTTAATCTCTAAATAGCCAACAATAATATATTTATATATTCAAATATAACGATTGTGTTTTGGAAGCTATAATTTAATTGACCATAATATGTATTTTTTTTTCTTTTTTTTATTGATCTTTTAGTCATTATTGATATATGTTAAAATATTACGACTCAAAAAATTATATTTCAACTATAACGTTTTAACTACAACAATATATATATATCTTGATTTTTAATCTTTATTCTATAAATTGAATATTCATATTCGAATATCCTTGAATATCAAACTTTACAGTTTATATATATTTTAAATTTTATCAGTTTTATATATATATATATATATATATATATATATTGTTATAATAATTATATATTCAAATACATTTGTTTAAATCTTATTTAGAATGTTTATTTTATTTTTTGATCTTGTTTGAATGTTCTTTTTCTTTGTTTAGAATATTAGAAAATGCTATACAAATATTTTTTCAAATTTTTTCAAAGATATTTTCATAGCAAAACATATCAAATATAAATTATTCCCGTTAACAATTTAGGAAGTAAAAATATTTTATATAGAGAATAAAAATTAAAAATAAATAATAATTTCAGGTGCAATAATTTTCATTACAAGTTCTTCTTCATCCTTTAAAATTTATTACTGGTGGTTACATTCTTAATAATAAGTTATCAATAATGGTGAATTGAATGAATGTATAATTTAATTATTTATTTATGATTTTAATCTCTTTTTTTGGTAATATAATAACTTCTATTATTGTATTAATACAAATAAGTTCGTTGCTAAAAGAATACTTAATGAAAAAGAATGATGAAAAATGAAATTTTTTCAAGTAATCGGTTTTATATTTAAGACGCATTGTATATAATTGTATCTTCTATTTACTTTCTTTTATTAGAACTCTATTATTTAGCTTATGTTATATCGTATAACAATTTATTGTGATCCACAGACAGATCAATAACTATCAATTTTTAAATATGATCATATCTATTTCTTTTAGCGGAATCGTTAATTATAAAATGAAAATCTGAATTTAAATAAAGTTCGCATTCGAAATTAAAAAAGAACAACTTGGATTTTTCATTCTAGGAAATTAAAATAAGTCTAATAATCAAGCTATTATTAAAATTAAAACTATTATATAACTTATTTTAGTACAATAAATTTATATTTTATTATTATATTTTATTAAATTTATTCTTAAAAACATTGGGAAAAAAGGATTTGAGAAAAATTAAAAAATAAAGTATAAAATAATTCTTGAGCGAATTTGAAAATATCTAAAGTTGTAATGATTGCATGATTGTAATGATTGCAATATTAGTTTCATATTTCATATTTATTATGCATTCAAAAAATATCTAAAATAAATGTCTAAAATATTTAAAAATTATCGAAATTAATGATATATTTTTTTATAATTATTTTTAATACAGTTTGATAAATTAAATATATTTTAATTTTAAAAAATTATTTTATTATTATTTTTTAAATTATAATATACATAAAATTATTTTATAAATATTATTTTATATATATTATATATTTTATATATATTATTTTATATATATTATATATATTATTTTATTATATTATTTTTATTATATTATTATTTTATTATATAACATTACTAAGAAACAAACAAATAAACGAATATTCAATATTTACAAAAAGTAAATGTTCAATGCTTTTAAAAAACTACATTCTGTGATGGTGATGCTACTTAAGAACTATTTTAGTAAATATATATTTACTATCAACAAAATTTAGGAACAAAATTATAATATAAGAGAAAAATACAATTGATAATTTTACATATAATAAATAAATAAATATATATATATATATATATAGAAATCAAACTAAAAGGAAATTTACATAATTTATATAATTTGTAATTTAAAAATATAGAATGATATATTTTTATATACAGATTCCATATAAATGTTAAAAATTTTTGAACTCATAGAATATTAACATCAAATTTCTCTATCTTTGAATATTTTTTTATTTAAAGCAAAACATTTTTTTTAATTTTTTAAAATATTTTATTATCACATGATATTCGAAATGCATAAATTTGAAATTTGTTTTTATTGTAGAATTAAAATATATATTGGTAAAAAGTAATTTATTATTTTTAATAAAATTTATTTTTATTTATGAACAGCAAATTGATAAATACTTTTTATATGTTTTTAAAAATAAATAAATATTAAAATATAAATATATAAATAAATATATATAAAATAAAAAAATATTCTTAAAGAATATCTATAAAATTAAGATCATGCGGATATTGAGTAGACAAATGAAACGAGATATATTTAGACACATTATATCATATTTTTTTTTCTTGAATTGTGATAACAATTCTTCTTGCACACATAATAATTAAAAAAAATTATTTTTATATATACTTTATATATATATTTAAAATAATATTTTGTTGAATATAAATAGAATGGAAAAAAAATAAATTATATATATAAATATATATTATATATATATATTATATTATTCAATAAAGTTAATTGGCGGTAAGAAAAAATTTGTATTTTGTTTTATTCCAAAAACGGACAGAACTTTCCGGTAGACCTAATATATATTGAAATTATATATGTATTTTTTTTAATCATTATAAATCCAGCAAAACGTATAATAAATCTGATAAAATATAAAATATATCATATATATATATAAATGTATCATTGGATCAAATGAATATTTCGCTAGATATGTAAATATAAACTAATTTATTGTCTCAAGATTAACATTTCTATGAAATAGAAATTAGATGAATAAAAAACAATTGAATAAAAAAAATTTGATTTCGAATGTCAAGATCAACGTCATTTTTGTATATATTTTTATTTTTAAATTTTCATCGATTCAGAGATATCACACTTTTTGTGTTCATGCAATGGTCTGTAGATTTATTTTTTAATTGTATACTATGTACAATAAGAAAAAAGCTGTAAAAATTATTTTATAATTCTGCATTAAAAAACTAAATGGTTATACAAAATTCAAATTTCTTACATTAACTTGTCATTCTAAATGATAATTCTGTGAAACAGCATTTTGACACAAAAACAACTCAAACAACTCGGACGTAAACAAACATTGAATAAATAATAAATCATTGAATAAACAAAATTTTTGAGTTGTAGCAAATCAATAAAATGATAGATCTTTTTACTTTAATGCTAAACAAATAATAATAAAATAATAAATATGCTAAACAAATAATAATAAAATAATAATAATAAAATAATAATAAATAAGAATGGATATATATATATATATATACAATTTGAAACGCAATTGGTTATAGAAAAAAATTTTGGAATTAAAAATCTCTTTACACATCAATAAAACCAATAATCTAAAGCCTATTTCAAAAACTTATTACTAAAATTTGTATAAAAATGAATACAATTAAAATTGTAAAAAATTCATCATAAATATAGAAATTACATAAAAATTCCATTTTATAATAGGATATTATACGATATAATATTATACGATTAATAATATTAAACAAACTATGGTACGATAAAAAAAATTCATTGCAGAAATATGGAATTAAATATCTTTTGGCATCAATCTAATCAATAATAAAATTTTTGAAGAACTTCTACTAAAAGCGATAAGAATGTTAATAGCCTTTGTCGTAATAAGGATCAAACAATTTTCTCGTTAAATGATTTAATATAATAACAAGTCTTTATTATCTAAATCATTAAATCAAATCTAAATCAAAAAAAGATTCATTTATTTTTAATTTATAGATTGATCAGTTGATAAATTGAAATAAACTGGAAAAATAAAACTACTAGGAAAAATTATATTACTTAATAAAATGAAGAAGATATCGAAGAAAAGAAATATAATACATCTCATCAATTTGGAACAAATGCAACAATTGACTAAATTCATTGAATGCTATAAAATCATTTTTGATTCTAAACAAAAGAAATATACTGTTCTTTTTCTAAAGATTGAAAATCGTTTGGTAAAATTTGGTATGAAAATTCTATAAAAATTATAATTTCTATAAAAATCAAACAAAATTTTCTTACACCTTACGTCATTGGCGTAATTACGTCTTTTGAAATCATATTTAAAAATTTAATAAAAATTCACAATTTGAATTCAAACGTCATCAATATTAAAACAAAATTTCTATAGGGCAATAATTTCTAAAATATATACTATATATAGCTGATTTTTCTACAATAAAAGAAATTATATTATCTATATTTTCTAACAACATGGTCAACAATAATAATACAATAATTCACAAGCATCTCGAAACAAGCATTTTGTCTTTTAAAAATTGAACAGTTAAAAATATGGAAAATAAAATTAATGAATGTAGATATATTATATTCATCTTCTAAAAAGCTAAAAATAACAAAAATATATAATAATGATTCATCTGTACTTCTAAACAGTATCATTTCTCAAACCAAAGTATTAAAGCATATATATTTGAATTCATATTTATGGAAAATAAACTTTTTTTTATAAATCAAAAGCCATATAAATAAACTGGAATATTGCAATCTTTAATTTCTCCAATTATATTTAGAACTGTATTGCACAAAAATGCAGAATATGTAAATAAAAATGAAATACATAAAAATCTCATGGTTAATTTTAAAGAAATAAAATATTTAAATGATAAATACTAAACAATATTAAAAATTATCCAAACAATTTGACTATAAATCTATATTCAGAAATTTTATCAGACTTCGTAGGAAATCATTTTTATTGCAATAGATATATTTAGAATAAAAATGTATTTTTAAATATCCTAAATCTAATAGTTTTTTAAAGATAAAGTAATTTTTTTCAAGTAAAAATCTATTCCAATAACTTTTAAAATGCAAGAAATAAATTCTAAATCATAATCAACGAATAAATAACTGGATAAAGTATAATCAAAAATATAACTTAATTAGATCACACAGAATCAGGTAATAAATGTAAAGAAAAATCATAAAAAAAAGTCTGATTTATTGATTACATTAAAAATATTACAATATATTACAATATTAAAAAGATTACAAAATAATGATATAATAATATGATATTATATCGTAATTATATGAAGATATATGATAGAAGGACAAATCATGAATTTAAATTTAAAAGTGAAATAAGAGAAAAGAAAGACATAAACTAGATGCAAAAAAAAATATATATATATCCATTACATTATATTGATCAAAATATTTTATATAAAATGAAGCTTTTATATAAAATTTTTATAAAGAAAGAAACTCTTAAAAAATATTAAAAATTCTTATTAACAAAAAGTTATTAATTAAAAGTTATAAATAAAAGATATAAATGATATTATAAAGATATAAAAGTAAAACTATTCAGATATTGAATAGATGGTACAAGATCATGTTGCAAGAACAATGCTGTTTTTGAGAGAAGAATTTGAACGATTTTTCGTTTAGTATATTTAGAAACAACTTAGTATAATACGTAGATTATCATGCCACATTCGGGTAACGCTTATTACACTACTTATGAAGAATCTTTGTAGACATTTGGAAAAATATTCCATAGAATATATTAAAACTATTATATTATTTATTATATATTATTTATTATATTTATAATTAAATAATTTATTAAAAAAATTATTTATTAACAAATTATTTATAAAAATAATAAAAAACTAATTTATTTTTTATTTTTTATTATTAATAAAAAAATTATTTTGAATGTAAAATTTTAAAACATTCTATACAAAGCTGAAGTTGATCCAGATAATTTGAACAAAAAATTGTCTTTTTTAAATTCCTTCGTGCGTTTGAACAGTCTTTTATCTAAATAACATAATTTGCATGCATATCTAATATTTATACTAGAATTATTATTTTTCCGAACGGCGATATTATGTTGATTTCGTTGGAAGTTTTGACAAGGTTTTGTTATATTTTCAGATAATTCTAGTAATTTTGTAGCTAATAATTCTCTAAATTCTCTAAAATCTTCTAATTTTTATATTTTTTTGTTCCAATTTTGTAAACTATTAAAGCATTTACAACTGAAATCCTAAAAAAAGTTGAATATCAAGTTTTCGATACAATTTGATCCCTTTTCTAATTGCAGTAGCATAAGAAACTATTATCAATAGAATTACTATTATCAATATTTCTATTGCGAATGTGAACAATAATGATGGAAATAAGTGATGCGAGACATCATTCTTCTAACCATCAACGCGACTCGTATTACTAAAATATAGGCAGAAGTACTGGAGTACAGTGGCGCGCGTGGTCTGAACGAGATTTCATTAGAAACATGTGTGGCAGTCGACGTGGTAGCTAGAGTGTCAACCTGATCTTTAAATCTAGAGATGACATTTTCTATCCATGCCAATCTCAATAACAAGCATTTATTATTTGAGGAAAATTATTATAAAAACTTGATTACTTTCCTGGGAAACAGTGGTCTTTGAATGGCGTAAATATGGCGTCCTTCAGTTTCATTCTAGGAATTTTTCATAGATTAGAAGTTCAGGAGACTAATCCATAGTGTAATTGATTGCTTATGTACCCTATTAAAGACTCGCGAACTTGTAAGATGAACATAGAGGAAGCTTTAAAAGATACCAGTCTTTTGGAAGAATTTTTTGAACTTCAGAACTTTTAGAATCTTCTAACCGTCAAAATTTTTAAAACCTTTTAACCTTCAAGAACTTTTTGAACTTAAAACTCTTTCAAACTTGTAACCTCGAACTTTACTAATTACGTGAATCTTCATTAACATATAGACTTTGCTTTTGATCGTCTTATATAGAATTTAATAGAATTTATTAATAGCGAATTTTGTAATTAATCACAATTAATACATTATAATTATTTGATTTTATTACTATATACCATTATATAGTTTCAGATTAGAACTAACAAGTACTGTATTCTTCATTTTAATCTACATTAATAAATAAGTAAAATGGCATGTGCATTCTTAAAGAAATAATAACATATAATTATAAATATAGTTCCAGATAATATGACGATTATCTTTAATCGCATTTATAAATATGAAGTAGATTATACAATATACAAATCCATTCATTTTATAGTTTACAATAATATGTTGTGTTTTAGAAGAAACATAAAAAAAATTGTTAATTATTAAAAAAAGTGAGAAACTCTTTATTTAATAAATAAGTATCATTTTTTATTAAAATATATAATTTTTATCAGAATAAATATAACTATTTATTTTATCAGAATAAGTATAACTATTTACTTCATATAACTATTTATTTATTACTATTACTATTTATTTATTTATGAACAGAGTTAAGAAAAATATGAAAACTAAGTGAAAAAATATATATCTAAAAATATATTTCTAGAATTTTTCGTTATATAAGTAATTTACATAAAATAATTTTTTTTTTTACAATAATAATTATAAGGAAATTCTGTTCATTTTATTAAAAAGATCAGTGATCAAGTTTCACCGATAGTTTTAGAAATTGATTCATTTTTTTTTATTATTGTATTAATTTATAGAGAATTCGACATAATTTAAAAAAAAAATTTCACTATAAATGAATTTGGAAATTTATTTATCTTTAAAATTCTATTTATACTTGACACATTTTTTATAAAATAATAAAATTTATAAAAATCTATCCCAAATTTTATATGATTATTTTATTATGTTATATTGTGAATTTTTTATAAATATATTTTATAATATTTATATTTTATATAATATTTTTTATTATAAATATAAATAATTATATATAATTTATAATATAATTTTTTATTATAAATATAATTTTTTTATAATAATTATATTTTATATAATATTTTATATAATTATCATAGAAATAAAATTATAAAATTATAATTTATATAATATAATTATATAATTTTATAAAAATTTCGTAAAGGATAATGTTATTTTATTTAACACAATTTTAATATATATTATTCTTTTAGAATACACAATAATTAATGCAATTAAAAATTTATTATGGACACCAAAAAGCCAATATGTTTCGATAATACGTATCATTGTTGTTAATGAGATATTTTTTTTACGAGTATTTAAATGAAAAAAAAGATTACAATATAGCTAGAGTATATTGATATATGCTGATGTATACATAATTTTATATGCTGTATTTTTGAATATAGCAATTAACACAAGTTATAAAAATTGGCCTGCATATCAAAAGATTAGTTATAAACAGACATCATATATTAGTATTATATATTGTATAGTAATTTTAGTATAGTGATTTTTATAATTTTTGAAATTCTGAATACAAAAGTAAGTAAAATAACATACATTATTATAAAATTAATTTAATTATAAAATTAACATTATTATATAAAATTAAAATAATTATAAAATATTTAAACAGAATAAAATTATTAGAGGAAAACTTTTATTTCTTTATAAAGTAATGTTCACTTTAATGTCACAATTTTTATCAATTTTAATGTTTATAGCTATTTCTACTAATGTTTAGAAATAGAATCAAAATCAAATTAGTGAAATAAAATAAATTGTTAAACTTTGATCTTTAAATTGATTCTTTATCAGACTTATATGCTTTTCTTCTTTCTCTAATTATAAATTATTACGTTAACACATCAGAATTCTTTTTAGAAATATGCTGTATTTATAGTGATATTATTAATGAGAAATTTTTGAAGTATTCTTTTAAATAATATTCTTAATTACTAAATTTTTAATTCTTAAAAAACACAATATTATCGAATATGTTATATTTCATAAAAAGATTTTCTTGCTTTTTAATTTGATTTTTATTATAGAAAGAATAAAAATTTTTAACTTTTTTTAAATTTAATAATTGCTCGATTTAGTTTTTTAACTTAATAATTGCTCGAAATATATGCAAAAAAAAATTGTTATTATAAAAAGTTGTTAGCATAGAATTTTTGTACACACACACACGCACGCGTATGTGTGTGCAAAATATAACAAATTACTAAGAAATGACAAAATAAAATATGAAACAATCAAAATTGCAATGATAAATTGTAATAAGAGATATAATATTTATAATATGTATTATAATATATATATATTATAATATATATATATATATATATATATATATATATATATATAATATAATTGTAATAATAGATATTAATAGATATAATGCTGATATTGCTATCATTATTCTCATAACTATTTAAAGAGGTTAATGTTTGTTTTTATAAAACAATAGTAATTGTTTTTACCAAAAATCGAAATAAAATTTCTTTGTCGATATTTCAAAAAAAAAAGCATTTAAAAATATCAAATAATTTTCAGAAAGAAAATTTTTCAAATTATTTTTCAAATTATTAATTTATCAAATTGTTTTATAAATTCAAACATTAATCTCATCAAACATTTACGAGAATAGGTTTTCTTGATCATAAATATTTTCTATTAATATAATATATTGGATGATATTACTAAAGGTCTCTTAAAATTTTAAGATAGTACATTTTAATAATAATAAATATCGTAATATCGTAAATAATTGTATATCGGTACCGTATTTGATTAAATTTTTTAGTAAGAAATTCAGTTTTTATCTACTATATTATTGAATGAAACATTATTAATTAACATTATTAAACAATATTAATTTTAAACAAAGATTTTACTTCATTTCAAATATAATGAAATATATGTTGATATTATTGTTACTCAAAAAATTTTATACTCAAGTTAATATTCAAGATCAAATTATAAATTTAAAAAATGATCTTTATTAATTATAGTTTTGAATGATCAACAACATAAATATAGTAAACATATAAAAAAATTGATTATCATCACGATATAATAACACAAACCAATCATTTTTAGCCAGAAGAAGTTAATTGCTATGCTAATGAAATTATTATATTATGTGTTGTTAGTATATAATAATATATCATATTGTACTAATACTAATAATAAATTATATTATATTATTTATATTAAAAATGTTTATTGAATACATTCTGTAAGTTGAAAATAATAGCAAATGTATAAATTTTTACAATTGTAGATATTAATAAAATATAATTTAATATAGATCTCGTCTGAGATATTTTTTATCTAAAATTTTGCTAGTTTTTTTTTGATTTACAAAAATTAAAAAAAAAATCAGGTAGATAAAATTTTAATATATAATTATTTAAAATTATTTGGAATCGAGAAAAATTATAGTTTAGTCAAAATCTTCTTAATTGCACAAAAATTATTTTCAGTATAATAACGATAAATATTATTTTGTCAAATTATTATTGGTGTATTAATAACTATGAACGAGAATTTCAATTTTTAAATATTTTTATATATATAACAACAATAATATGTTTGGGAATTTTTACCTTCAATATATTTGTAAGATATATTATTTAAAGAAATTTGTAAACTTAAAATTATTGAAGAAAAAGGTATATAATATATATGTTTGATAAAATATTCTTTCTTAGCAGGATGTTTCCATTCATGTTTCCATTCATTTTCAATATAAACTACTTTAAAAGAATTTAGAGTTTTTGACATCTGAACTTATTTACATTTTTATTTCAATAACAATAATTGATATAAATTGTGCTTATAATTGAATGAATGTAAGTAATATTATATTTTGCAAATTGTGTTTTATATTTTGTGATCAAAAAAATGAACGGAAATAAAAATCCAATATGCATAAATATTGATTTTAAATCTTGATAAAAATAAAAGCATTGATAGATATCAGACCTAATCTAATAGATTATTAGTAAGATATTTTGGCAAGTCTAAAATATATGATATAGTTTTCTCTATTGAATTCGAAAATGATTCATAAAAATTAATTCCAAAAAATTACATATTCGATCAACTAAGTAAAATTACGTTTTCGGAATTCTGATGAATAAAAATTTTAGAAAATGGATTTTCGCAAAAATAGCGAAAATTATATATCATACATCAATATATCTTAGCAATATTTATGATATAATTTAAAAAATAAGTAATTTAAAAAGTTTTAACACTTGAATTTATTTGAAATTAAATGAATATGAAATCACGTCTCAGTCAATCAATGTGTCACTTTCTGAGTAATAGTAACAATAAATATTTTAGTCAGAGAAATATTTTAATTAGAAAAAGATATTGATAAAAATATTTTAGCTAAAAAGAAGTATGTATATATTTCTATATTGATAAATTATTAATATTTTTTTTAATTTTATACATATTTAAAAATTAAATAAAATTTTTACGATAATAAATTTTTATTATTAATTGAAATGCTCATTCAAATAGCGAAAACCAACAATGGTTTATATAATTTACAGTCGCTAATAATTTATAAAAAAAACTTTATAAATAAAGAAATAAAAAAATTTCTGAAATTGAAGTAAAATTTTAATGCATACAATTTTATTATGTTATCATAATAATTTATAATAGTATTTATTATATTTATTATATTTAGATTAAAGAAATATGAGCAAACGAGGCATAAGTGAAACAAGAGCGAGAAGATAATTTGGATCAAATTACTGATATTTATAGTCATTTGCTCAATCAAAAAAAAGAAAAATTTATTGAATATAAGAATTAAAAATACAATAACACATTGAGTTTATTGATTGGGCAATGAAAACAATATATAAAAATGTATATAACATATATAAAAATGTACGGGTTTAGCTGAATGAATATATTTGATAATACGTAATTGTACGTATTTGTTTATAAAACATTTGAAATATAAACATTTGAAGAAAAAAAATAGATAGCAAATAGATAGCAACTATGAAATAGTAGTATTGGTGGCAACATTGAATAATAAAACCACAAATAAAATTTTAGTAAATTTTAAATTCTATAATAGGGTTATATTTTTTTATAAATGCAGTTCTAGAAAAGAACATTCTCTTTTTTCATATTTATAAGAAAACAAATTTTTTTTCTTTATTTGTTTTTTTTTATTTTTCTTGCATATTACATTATGAAAATATATAGAAATTCTTCAATCTTTATTTTTTATTCTTGTGAAAATTGTAAAAATATGGATGTTCGCACCCGCAATAGTAATATTGTATTGGTTTTGATGGATGCAATAGTTGGATGGATGCTTATCGAATGTTTGTCGATAGATTCTGTAATAATTCTGTAATAAAATGGTATATTTTTTAAAGATGAGTGATTACTCGTGCGGAACACGTATCTATTAGGAAGCAGGATCTTTCATAATGTCGCAGCAGATAATCGTATCCGATCAAAGCACGATGTGTTTATGAACTATCATTGGAGCATGCCAATAAGCAATACTGTCGTGGCCGATTTACGATATCCAAATTCGATGAAATTGGCTTGAATAATTTATATACAAAAATCTCATGATAAACAGAAATCTCGCTTCTCTCAGATCGGCGCATCTCTTTTATAAATTCCTTAAACTAGAACAATATTATTTGTATTTGAATGGGCCGCGTCTGGAATATATCATCATTCAACTGGTCTGAAATACGTTAGAAATATACAATTATAAGAGTCAGTTAAATTCTCAAATCAGTCTTATCAGATAACACCGTTCTTTGCTTAAGCTTAAAAAAGAAACATTAAGAACAAAAAGTTTGAATATGAAAAATGAAGAAGCTATTTATAAATTTTGCGAATAATAAATTCTTGAGAACAATGGATAAATTTATGATCATTTACAATATTGTATTTCAATATCATATTACTTGAATTTTTAAAGAATTTTAGAAGATAAATTATAAAATGAACAAGATTATGAAAGAAGTATATCAATTCTCAAATATAAATAAAATTAATACAAAATATAAGATGCAATTATGTATTCCACATACATTCATAATTGTAATGGACTTTTATAATAGAGATCATTTTATTCAATATGTTCTACAAGTTACAAGATTTGATTTCAATAGATATTTCAATAGAATTCTATAGAATTCTATAGTTTTCTAATATTACATAATTTAGTACACAGAAAAATCGGGTAGCCTCAGATAGTGAATAACTTAGGATATTTTTAAGGTATTGATTATCTATGTTTAAAAAAAATTATAAATTAATAATGACATTCATATCAAAGTAATACATGAGATTCTCTCAATTGTGAATCTCTATCGTGAGACTTGTATCCGTATCCCTATTATCTGATTATTCTAATATACCGATGTTCTAATATTCGTTGCGTACCGATATTTACATACAACATACTTTGATGACAACGTAAATACAATGTATTTAGATGTAATAAATACTTTCCTGTATTCGATTAAATATCATTCGATAATCATATCAATTCAATCTGACGGTATACGGTAGAGAACAGTATCACAATCCCAAGTAAACGAAAACATGTAGTTTTAATGTATAGGCACAATGTTTTGAAATGCAATAGAAATATAATTCTTCGCAACTTCTTACAATAAATTTATGCGTTAGTCATTAAAAAGATATGGATCTTTAAATGTTGAAAAAAAATTGTTAATTTTGTTAATTTAATTACTTGAATAAATGAAATTTAATGTAAAAGAAAGTAATTGTTTTATTATCCGAAAATTTAATTATCCATCCATTTTTGTCTCCCTATTAGTTCGGATATAGGAGTCTTATTATATTAATCTTACTGTATTAAAATCAATTTCTTACTGAAAGTAATATTATTCAACATCAATATTTATAAATTTCACATTATAAATACCTAATATTCATTGTCAATATTTATTGATTTTATTAATATTAATATTAATTATAAATATTTCATTCATGTTATATCATATATAAATAGATAATAAAAGTATTAGATGAAGTTTTCCAGACATTTTTAAAATTTAAAATATACAAGACATAAAATTAAATATATTTTGATATTTAATAAAAATTTAATTAAATCAATTGGATTGATGGACAAAACGAACTTCGATATTCGATAATTCATCAGAATTTGTTTTTTAAATCGTGACATATTTGACTATACATGTTCCCGTATAACACATTAATATGAATTCTGATTCTTTTTTTCTTATTCAAGAATGTTTTTTTTTTTTATTCTATTTGTAATAAATCAAAAAATCTTATGTCTATTTTTCGAAAGAAAAATTTCATTATTTCAATTTATAAATTATTAATTTTTTATGGTGTACTTAAAACTATTTCTAAATCTAATTATTATATTTAAGACTATTCTTAAGATGATTTCTTTTCTCTATTAATGCCAATATCTTTCTAATTTGATAAAAATGATAATATTATTATTGTTTTATTTTCTATTGATTTTCTTTAATTATTAATTATTTATTTTCTTTCATTTATTTCTTATTTATTTTTTTATATTCATTTTGAAATCCTTATACTTTCACATAAACTTAACAAAGCATATGCTTATCAAATTCTATTAGATTTAATAGTACAATTTTCATTACTATTATGTATACTTTATAACATTATTTTTATTTAATATCACTAAATTTGTCAGAAATGTTGATAAAAAAATTATACGATCTTTATAGATTCTTCTACATTCTACAAAAATTATTCTTTTAAATATTACTGTACTAATTCTATCATGAGGTAAATTATATTTTTTATATTAGAAAAAAATTTTTTCTAAAAGAATTAATATGTAGATATATATAAATATAAATGCTAGAATTTTATTGGTAGAAGTAACAGCACGTTTACTTCGAGAAATATTAAGTATTTGCTACATGGATAATTCCATTAGAGATGAGGTAAAATTCATATTAACGTAGCATTTTTTATATTAAAATTATTTTGATTTATATTGCAAAAAATTATTTCTTTTATATGTCTTTTTATTGTTATTTTTATCATTTCATTTTATCGTTCTGCAAAAGAATGGTTAAAAATTGATTTTGATTTCAAGATTTCATTATTTTTTGTATAATATTCGTCATGAATAAAAAATACAAAAACATATCATAAAAATACCGTTTTTAAAGTTATGCTCATTTAAGTTCATTTTATTTTTAGAATGCTGTTTATAATGTACGTTTTTATTGTACATTTTATTTTTGTTTATGAGATATTTTTTATATATCTCTTTTTTTATAAATTTTTACAAAATAATTTTTTTTATAAAATTCTTATTTTTAAAATAAATAGTTTTTATAATTATAAAATATAATATAAATATAATAAAATAAATTATAATAAAATAATAAAATTACAAGCGACTTTTAAAATTTTAAAATTTGCATTAAATGCGATATAGAAAAAAAAATTTCAAGAAATATATCGTGATACACTAAAAGATTGCTACTAAGATAAAAGATTGGTACTAAGACCGATTTTCAATAATTAATCAAATAGTTTTAGAATAATATTTGAAATATTGTGAATTCTGAAATTGTAAATTTTTGCAACTTATTTAATATCTAATAATAAAATTTCCGATAAGCAATAATTCAAAATACTTGAATATATTGAATATTATACGATTAGTCTTTCTTCATTTCAATCCAATAAAAAATATTATATAAATTTTTTAATATAAATATAAAATATAATAAAGCAATATTTTTATAATAAAGCATTATTTTTTATATATTTTAATATATATGCAATATATAATGTAATATGAAGAAAAAGAATACTCTACCGATTGAGATATGCTGTTATAAATACGTATGGATGAAATTCCATTTTACACTATCCAAGTTTTTTAAGAATAATTCGAAAAATAAAATTTGTCAATTTATTCATTCTCACTACGAAGATTATTCAAAATAGATGATCGCAAAGTAATCACATCTTCTCTTTAATTTCAATAATTTTTAAGTATATTATAAAGAATAAAAATTTAAATAACTTTTTTTTACATGTAGTAATTGGCCTTTATTTTCGACATACTTATAAAAAATGCTATTATTACATAAAGCTTATTCGCCTATACATAACAAAATATACGTCATGTATATGATTGATATTTTTTCAATTGCTCATATAAACACATAAAAGTAAAAAAAACAAAACAAACAATATATAATAGGTGAACTAATATTATCAATTTTAATATTTATTCAAAGAAAACTTAGACATTTCGTGAATTTTTCAGATAATAATATTGAAAATAAATATAGAATAACTGATAGAAATTGAAATTAATAATAATACTAATATTATAAAACAATAAATTAAAAAACATAATATTAATATCATTATTATTGTCATTATATATATATTATTGTCATTATAAAATTTCGAACATTTCAGTCGTCTAAATTGTTTTAAACTGTAATAAGGTATAACACAATTATTATATTTGTTATTAATATTTCGAAACTATTAATTGTAACAATTCGGATTACAATCATTATAATTCTTGATATAATTGATATATATTTTTTGATCAAGCTATCTTACAATTCTAATACTACATTCTAATACTTTATTGCAATTTTAACATTACAAAAATGTTAGAAAAATGTAAAAAATAGCTCTAAAATATATTTACTATAGACATTCTCTCATAAATCTATAATAAATGAGATAAATATATTAACTTTTTTCTCTTATATTTAACTATATAATACTTTGATAAATATTAACTTGATAATATTTTTAATTTGAAATTTGATTTTTAATTATTTAATAAATTTAAAATTAAATTTTTTCAGTGGATGCATATTTTATGATATCATTTCTATTAAGAAATTCTTTTATACTTATTTTATTGATTGTGTGAGTATATTTTTATTCATTTTTTTTATTTTTATCATTTATATTATATTCCTTATTACTTAATACGCTCACTTTATATTGTTACAGAAAATATTTATATTCACATTTGTTGAATATATGAATATAATGAAAGTAATTTGAATTTATTTTCATCATACGAATTCTTATTTAAAATATTTATGTTGAAAAATAAAGCTTAATTTGATTTTTTTTTAATATCTTTATGTCTTGCTATGCATGCATACATATAGAAATAAATGACATTTCCAAAAAATCATAGAGCGAAAGTAGGGAAAATAGGAGAAAAGACTGTCATATTATTTTTTCATAATATAAAATGACATTGTTATTCATTTAATTATTTATTTTTATATTTCTATTATATTTCTATATTCTATATTTCACAACATTGTCTTTCATTGCTCATATTCATTCAATTCACAGCTTCCTCAATTTTGTTTTTTTTTTTCTAGTTTGGTTAAATCTGCAATTATGTATTTAGAATTATATTTTAATTAAATTATATTACTTTCATTGAGATCTTTTATAAAATGTATTTAGTATGCATTTCTTTTTCTGCTGTAATTGCTATAATGTCTTATGTATAGCTTTGTCTTAATCAATAATTTTATTAAAAATTTAAATCTTACAGTTTTATAAACAACAATCTTTCTTGACATGCTTCACTTAAAGCAATATATTTTGCTTTGAAAAAAT
>NW_020555804.1:0-21070 GCF_003254395.2 Apis mellifera
ATAATATTAGATTTTGATTACTTCCAGCTTCATTAATTATATTTTTACTAAGCAATCTATTCTCTTACTAATCAATCTATTCTCTTCCAAGATCAGGAACAGGATGAACGGTTTATCCACCTTTATCAGCATATTTATATCATTCATCACCTTCAGTTGATTTTGCAATTTTTTCTCTTCATATATCAGAAATCATCGATTATAGGATCATTAAATTTAATAGTAACAACTATAATAATAAAAAATTTCTCTTTAAATTATGACCAAATTTCTTTATTTCCAAATTTCTTTATTATATTTCTTCTTTATTATATTATATTTTTTATTATATGATCAGTATTTATTATAGCAATTCTATTAATTATATCATTACCAGTACTAGCTGGAGCAATTATTATATTATTATTTGACCACATTCAATTGTGTAATTTCAATATATCATTTTTTGATCCAATAGGAGAAAGTGATCCAATTCTATATCAACACTTATTTGATTTGTTGGTCATTCAGAAGATAATATTTTAATTTTATCTGGATTTGGATTAATTTCACATATTGTTATAAATGAAAGAGGTAAAAAAGAAATTTTTGGTAATTTAGGAATAATTTATGCTATATTAGGTATTGGATTTTTAGGATTTATTGTCTGAGCTCACCATATGTAATTATTATTGGATTAGATGTTGATACTCGAGCATATTTTACTTCCGCAACAATAATAGTATAAAATTTAATAGTATAAAATTTAATTTACAATCATTTCAATAACTATAATAAATAATATAGTATAGATAATGAAAAAATTATTATATAAAATATTAAATAAAGTCCTGATAATCAATGATTTTCACTATATTCTCATTTAACAACTAAATAAAAAATCAATAATAAAATTAACTCATAAAATAAAAAATAATAAATTTACTGATATAAAAACTAATAATAATGGAATAAATCTATAAACAAACAATTTATTCTATTATTATTTAATGATAAAAATAGCATCATTAATTAATGATAAAAAATTAATCCAAAGTATACAGTTAATATTATTAAATCATAAGAAAAATTAATGAAATAAATTACAAAAAATTTATTCGATTCGATTAAAATTAAATAAATTTATTAATAATATGATTATAATTAATTTAAATTATTTATATTTTTAATAAATAATATAAATAAATATAAAATATTAATAAAATCATATAACTAAATTAATAAATATTAATTTAATTAATATTCTTAATTTTTATGATCTAATTCATAATTTATTCTTACCAATATTGATAATCCAAAACTAATTCAATAAACAGAAAAGATTAAAAAAAATTAAAAATAATCATGTATTAATTTCATGTATTATTACCAATAATATAAATAAAACTGTAATAACCAAAAATTGTGTTAAAATTAAAAATCTTAGAAAATTCACATTATAGTGTAATGTAAATATAAAAAATAATAAAATTATGAAAAATATTAATTTAATAAATTTTAATTATTATTTAGCTAAATAGTTTAATTTAAAACTATTTAATTTTGTAATTAAAAATATATAAAATGATATTTTAGCTAAGTTTATTTAAAATTTCAAAAAATTTAAATTATTAAACATCGATAATTCCCAAAATTATCATTTTTAATTAAATTATTTTTTGAACGATAAATATTTATTATATATATAATTAAAATTATATTTAATAAATTCATTATAACAAAATTTTAATTTTATCTAAAATTTTATTATCAACCATAATTTCAACATCTCAAGAATTATTTAAATAATATTTATTATAACCATCAATTTTATTAATTTATTTAATTGTATATTCAATTTATATTTCTCTATATTATTTTTAATCTGTCCAATAATTCATTATTAATTAATCATTAATTGTTTCTTAATCATAATTATTAATTATAATAACATTAAACATTTTCTTTAAGAGAAAGGAATATTAATTAAAATATCTTCACATTTTATTTCTTTAATAAACGAACCTTTAAAATTTAAAATTAAATTGATTTTTACGCATTTTATTTTCAATAACATTATCATTTAAATAATCATAAAAAAATAAATAATGAAATATATTTTAATCTAATAAAAAATATTGCTTTAATCTATTTATATACAAAAATAAAAACTACATTATTTATTACAATAATTTTTATATTATATATTTTTACCTTATATTAATAACAAAAATTAATACATGAAAAGAAAACTCTTCGAAAAAAAAATAAGTTAATATTTAAATCAATATATATGAAGATATAATATAAATTGTGTGTATATATACAAATACAATATACAATATATAGTAATATAATATACTGTATATATATATATATGTATATGGTACGCATTGTATCCTTTTATAAAAGTGAAGATTAAAGAAAGATAAAGATTTTTGATAATAAAAATAATTTATATTTTTATGAAAATCTGTCATATATATCGTCTGGTAATATTAGTATTATTTGTGCGATAAATAAATTCGTGATATCATATATTTATTAAAACTATATATTAAAATTATGACAATTAAAATAATTAAAAGTAATATCGTTAACAGGTATATTATTATAATTTAAACAATGTGATATGATATCTGTAAATATATATATATATAATATTTTAAATCGAATGTTGTTATAGAAGAGCTAAAATAGGTTATTTAATTTAAATATCGTTTTTGCCGTCACGTTTAATCACGTTATTTTCTAGTAGATATTCTGTGAATTTTATTTTGTAAATCATATTCGCATATATATATATATATAAATATTTAAAATATAATTTATAAAAATAAAATAATTTAATGCATAATTTCAAAAGATTGGTATGAATAATACGAATAAATTTTACGTAACCATAATGATTATAATCTTTATGAAACTTGAAAATTTGTCAGTAAAAAGATAAAAAAAAAGAAAATCAGTGATTTGAAACAATAAATATTTGAAAGTTTACGTGTATTTTAATTTTCTTTAGTTTTCTTTATTTGTTTAATTTGAAAGTGTGATATAAATAATTTAACTATTTTTTTTTCAACATTTTACAGATTCATATTATAAAATTCACAATTGTTTGTAGAATAGAATTTTAGAATATAAATAAAAATAAATCTTATATATAGTTCAACCCATATGAAATTTCATAATGTTGTTATTTCGAACTTTCTTCTAAAAGTTATCATGTAATTAAGAATTATAATACAGAAATATTTAAACTCATAATAATTTTTGTGTTTAAATATATTGATAAACATTCTTAATAATAATAATTCATTTCAAGTATATTTTGTTCTATAAAATGATTTAGTTGTCCCTATTACTACATAAAGAATAATAATATTATTTAACTGTATTAGGTGAAAATGGACAATGTGGAAATTATAATGGTCTAATCTCGTGGTTGTAAAAACTGTAAATAGTGTGATGGAATATTTAAAAAACCTGGTGAAAAAAGAAAATTCATGAACCGAAGCACATGTAAAATTATTACGGACACAATTGCTCAATTTTTTTCTAGAAGATAAAGTCGAGATAAAGATCCGAGATATTGTGTAGATTTGTTCAATTGTCATTAATAAATTTGTAATAATTTGTAATGAAATGAGAACATGTAGAAATATTTCGACAATATATAATGTATAATTTAGAGATGAAAGAAATTAAAACTGAAGAAGCTTGATACGGTTTGCTGAAGACAAGCTTCGAAGACAAAACACGATGCACATTGAAATATACGAAATATACATATTGTTTTTCGACAAAATCATATTTCTTCTCTGATAGGATTTTCCTTTTCCCTCGTGAGAGAAAGAGACAAATAGAGATGACGTATGCGTACATCTGGTGTAACGTTATACTTATACGATGATGTATAATGTAATAACGTAAAACGCGAAAGAGTGTTTAACGCGAGTAATTCTCGTCGTAGTTGTAAATAGTAGTAACGATTTTCTAAATTGTTTTCGTAACCGATGCCGTTAAAATTATAAAGAAAAAAAAATAATAAATGAAGAAGAAACAGGAAAAAGAAAAAAAACTGAGAAAATTATGGATGACGATCATGGTGTTACTCAATGTTAATTATTTCACGGTAAGAGAAATGTGTAAAATCGGTGTAAAATAAAATTATTTCAAATCGCGATTTGATATCATTGTTGCATCCTGGCTACAGAATTCGTTGCAGTTCGGCTGTTTCTACCGGCGAAAAAAAAATAGAATTGTCATTGTAAAGGTCTATGAGAAATGTATGAAAAAAAGAAAAAGAAAAAAATAAGAAAGAGGGCGAAAAGTGAGCGAAATATGAGTAAGGAAGGAAGAGAAGCGGCTGTTGATAAATAAGGAGTGATCGGAGAACACGAAGTCACGAAGGTGAAATTTGGGAGAACAATGTGAACGGAAGATACGCCAGTTTAGATTATTATTTTCATAAGGAACATAATATAAATATGTAATGTATATCGATATAACAAATTAACGGCATCATAGCGATTATGATCATGACGATGATGATGGTTAATTATTACTATTATTATGATTATCGATTATTATTATTATTATGGAATGATGATGATGATGATTATTATTATATTATTATTATTATAACAAGAAAAAAATTAATACAATTATATAAAATTAAAAAAATAATTATACTTAATACTTATGTTAGGAAGTTAGATACACATCTTCAAGCAAGCGAGAACAAATAATAATAATAAAAAAAAATAAAAATAATGAAATTTCACATATACATATCATATATATACATACCATACATACAAAATCTGGGTGATGTATTAACCTCGAAAACATTTATATACATTTATATATCGGAGACTAGACACGGTGACGTGTGCGTGTGTGTGAGGAAGTAGAAAAAGAGAGAGTGTATGGGGAAACGAGCGAAAAACATGGAAAGAAAGAATAAGAGAGAGAGAATTTTTTAACGCTCTTCGAGGGAACATACGTTTCGTCGAGGATCGTGAATGAAATAGTTTTACGTGTTGTTGATAAAAGTTCTTTTTTTCTTTCTCGGCATGTAAAATTTTAACGTAAGGCTTTTTCATTTGCAAATAGTTACTTTTGTCACAAATCACGAATTCTTACCTTTCATTTCGCAGGAAGAACGCTCTTTCAAATTTCTTCGTTCAGCGAATCGATTCGTCGATCGACGCGATCGACGCGAGCATTCGATAGAAAGAGAAAAAGAAATAAGAATAATCAAACGCCATGAAACAATAGTGATACGAATCGATTAAACGAACCAAGGTTGTTTGATATTCGCATTTACTCGCGCTACAAATGTGTGCCTGTATTCGTCGAATGTAATTCTTTTCTTGTTCTTTCTTAATTAAATTTTCTTCGTTTCTTTCTTACGTTAAATTATGAGAAAAAAAAAAAAAAAGAAAAAAACTATGCCGAACCGAAAAGTTCTTTGTACAACATACTTTATCCCACTTGAAGCTCGCATATAGATTACGTAATTAGCTATAAAAACATGGCTATTTGCAGAAAAAACCATATACCATTCAGATAGTTTATCATTAAAGAAACGGTAATCATTATAGCTATATTAACGACATTTATATCATCACGCATATTATAAAAATAATTGATAATGTAATTGATAATAATTGATATTAATCCTAGCGTAGAAGTATTTCGAGAGAAAGAAAATTTTGATAAAATTATTAACGCGACCACAAATGGCGCGAAGGCAGCGGTATGCCATTTCGAGCAAAATGGAGTAACTTGTAAAAGTGAACAAACAAAAAAAAATGAATAATCCACCAATTACTTTAATTTCAACAGTACTAGTATTTGTATATACCGAACGATTATATATATATATATATATATATATACATTTTCAGCGGAACATATTTTGGATATTCTTTGATGGTATAAATTCACGGTGATCAATGTTTTAGGGGGAAGAATGAAAAGTTGATGAAAAAAAATGTGGATTAAAGGGTGGGAAAGAATCGAAAATAAACAAATGAACAAAATGAAAAAAGCAGAAGTTTTTATATTTTTTACGGAGATTGTTATAGATTAAGCGTACAAGGCATTCGTCACACGACAAAGCATAATATAATTATTAATATAAAATTTATAATAGAAATAAAATAAATGAAGTTAATAGATATGTATACTGTATAATAAACATCATTTCCTATTAATAAACGAAAGCCTCTTTTATTATTATCATTCAACATATTCCTTGATAATATTATATTAACCGTTTGAAAAATAATAGTCATATTTATAAAATTATTATGTATACTATTTTAATATTTTTTTTTATTTTGGTAAAACGATTTTTTAAAATTAATTTATTACATTTTTCGGTAAGATCATTGTAAACGATACTTCTATAGAAATGAATATATTTATTTTAAAATCTGATTAAGCACCTTAATTAAGATTAAGATTTTAAATCACTATAATTTTGAAGATAATAATCATTGATCAATGAACGAACGATTCACTCACTTTGCCTTGAGTTGCTGGACTTTGCCTACTAAGCGGAGATTACCTATTGAGGAAAAGTTACATCAGCTTTACATCCCTATCCTAAAATAACGTGTTCGGTTTTTTGTATAATTTAAATTTCGTATTTAAAAAATATGTGTTCTATTTATAAATATTTAAAGTATATTTTTTCGAATATTGATATATATTTCATCATTACAAGAGTGATGAATAATTAATGTTCTTCTAGAAATGGTATAGATATGACATCTTATTGGATTTTATGCTACATGTTCTGAAATATCGACCTCAAAATACATCAAATACCATCTAGCATGCCATAATTTAAATACGTACACAAAATTAAATTACTCAAAAACCATGAGGTAAAGCTGCACTTATATTTTAGAGATTGAAATGAAAAATGATATTCATCATCTTCTTAACTTTCTATCTACAAAAATATAAAATAGCGAATAAGTAACTCATTTTTATTATTTCTTATAAAATATAATTATATCGTTACTATTAGCTACAAAATGACATGATTATATATTGTATATTAATGATTTCCCAGGTGATCCTCCGCATAAATATACAGAAAATTTTACATTTTCATTCTCATGAAAATGAAAAATTATTTATACCTTCAAAATAAAATACATATATAAATCAAATAAGCAAAATAAATATTCTATAATATTACAAAACGTTCCACTATTTCATCCACTTATTTTACATTTATCTATGTTACATTCATTAATTTATTCATATAATTAGTACAAATTATATACACAATAATTATATACATTCACAAAATTATAAACATATTTCAAAAAATCTCCAATCTTTTAGCATTTTAAAATATATAATTTTTTGATCCCAGTATAAAATATTCTGAAAATATTTCAAATTTATTATATTTTCATCAAAAAATCTTAAACTTTAATATATAAAAATTCAATAATTTCTTCAAACTACCTACCAGAAATCTAAATATAAATATAAAATTACATAAAATCTTTTCATTGTTGTTGAAATGTTAAATGATGAACCTGAAATACACTATACAAAAGAAGCAATAAAATGCAATAATAGAAAATAAGATTACAATAAATAACAACTAATTTCTTTTTCCATATTTTTTACTTACCTTTGATTGCTATCTTTCATTTTATTGATTATCTATATAAATTAATTCTTGAGTAAGTAAATTTTATGTAAGAAATAGTCACGTATCTGTTGCGAAAAGAAGCTTCTAATTATCGCGATTTTCAACAAAATGGCGGAAAGCAAGTCATTACAATTTCGATTATCGAAAGTAATGACGTAGGAGGGGGGGGGGGAGAAATGTTCGATAAGTGATCAACAAAAGCCTAGCATGCACGAATACGAATCTCCAATTTCCTAGTAAAGATTATCGTAAAAATTATACGTTATGCCAACAATCTTCAAGCAAAATAAAAATATAACACACACAAATTTATAGATGTAGATTTAGAAATGACATATTTGAATTATTCTAAATATGTCTACTCTGTCACACTGAATACATTACCAGATTTCCATGTTCGTAACCAGATCGGCTATCACTTGTTATAATCGAGTATAATCTGTACAAATGAAAATCAAAATCGTAGAATAAATATAGATTCAAGTAATATTGAAATAAAACAATATTTGAAAGGAAATTCTCATTCAAATGTTTATGATACAAACAACTAATAACTGTCATATAAACGTGCAACATAGAAATGATAAAAAAATGTAAAAAACTATTTAAGTTTGAAATATTACTTTATACACGATTATATAAATGTGTAATAATTAAATAGGCTATTGATATTTAATAAATGATACCGCAATATCGATAAATTTACACAAAATTATTATTATTAACCCGCACTTATACCGGTAATATATGTCCTGTATCCATGAATTTCGATGGTAAACTGGCGCCATGCGTCCTAAAATGCGCATTGCTTTGTCTCGTTACTGCGTTGTTGCAACTTTCTGATTGACTGAATCGTATGTTAAGATTTCTTATATTAAATCGCGCGAAAATTTAAATATTATATATTATAATTTTATTGAAAATTCCTATGAAATCCGATAAATTGATAAAAATTAATAACGAATATAATAAAATAAGAATTAAAATTAATTTAGTACAAAAATTAACTCAAAATAGAATTATAATAAAGCAATTTTTAAATAAAATAAAATAAAAATATATTTTACCTCTTTGTTATAGAAAATATTATTATTTTTCTAAAATTGTTAATTAAAAATGATAAAGGAATAATGAAATCATTTAAAATAAAAAATATAATCTAACATATGGAAATAAAAATGCAATTTATTTAAAAATATCCTTTTACATCAATATTCATAAATATTGATATCTTGATATGTTATGAATTACTTAACAAATAAACAATAAAAGCAATTCATCCAAAAAGAAGAAAAATATATTTATTTTTAATATAAAAATAAACATTACCATTTCTCCGTAAAAGAACTATTGATGAGGAATTATATCAAACCGTTACTGTGATATCCATATTGAAATACATTTTCCCGTCTTGAGATTTCTTAACAATTGCCTATTAATGTATACAAAAAGTAATCAAATTTTTATAGAATAATATACATAATAAATATTTACAAAATGAAAATGAAATAACAATGATCGTATTAAAAGAGAGAAATAATCCAACATAAAACTCTTTTTTATAAGTACAATTTGCGATTTATCGTAATTTTAATGACGAAATAGATTAATAAAAAAAATTCTCTCTGAAAATTATCAATCAAATATCAATTTAAAATAATCATCAATTGAAATGCGCATTAATTTGGTAATAATAATATAAAGATATATAAAGATAAAAAAGTAATTATTAAAGTAAATTTTATATAAGAATTGGTTACGTACCTGTTACGAAAACAAGCTTCTAATTGTGAGGATTTTCAATGACAAAATGGCGGATTGCGATATAATTTCGATTACCGAAATTAATAATGGCGTTGGGGGAGGAGTGGGGGGACGGTAGGTGATCAACAAAAGCCAAGCATTCACGAATACGAATCTTCAATTTAGTAAAGATTATCGAATCTCTAGTAATGATTATCGTAAAATATATACGTTATGTCAGCGCCAAGCAAAACAAAAATATAATACACACAAACTTATATATAGATTTAGAAATGGAATATTTGAAACTATTCTAAATATATCTATCTCTGTCACACTAGATACATTACTAGATATTCATGCTCGTAAGATCGGTTGTTAAGTTCACTTGTTAAGTTATCGAGTACAATCTGTACAAATGGAAATCAAAATCGTAAAATAAATGTAAATCCAATAATATTGAAACAAAACAATATTTGAAAGGAAATTCTCGTTCAAATGTTTATGGTCACGAACAACCGGTAACTGTCATATAAAACGTGCAACGATAAAAGATAGTAGAAACGATAAAAAATTGTAAAAAACTATTTAATTTTGAAATATTACTTTATACACGATTATATAAATGTGTAATAACTAAATATTGTTATTGATATTAAATAAATTACACCGCAATATTGATAAAACTTGCACAAAATTGCGCATCTATATCGATAATACACGTCCAGTATCCATGAATTTCGATGGTAAACAGGCGTCATGCATACTAAGATGCGCATTGCTTCGTCTCGTTATTCCGCTGTTGCAACTTTTGATTGGCTGAATCGTATGTTAAAATTTCTTACATTAAATCGCGCGAAAATTTAAATATTATATATTATACTTTTGTTAAAAATTCCTGTGAAATTCGATAAATTGATAAAAATTGATAAATAATATAATAATAAAAATAAAGAATTAAAATTAATTTAATAAAAAATCAATCCAAAATAGAATTACAATAAAATAATTTAAAATAAAAATTAATTAAATTTCGAATAACGATGATAAAATCATGATGAAATGTAACTAAAATAAAAAAAAATTAAACGTAAAAGAGAAAATTTAAGCGCATTTCATTTTAGAAAATTTCTTCTTCTATATTTGTATCATATAAAAATGAGAAAGAAAAACTAAACTAAACAAATGGATAGATAAATAGATAAAATATAAAATTTACCAAATATATTAAATATAAAATAAGCAAATTTCATTCGAAAATATAGATGAATAAAAAAGAAAGAATAAATTAATTAAATAAAAATTAATTATTTTGAAAAATTCATTTATAATATAATATATAACATAACGAAAAAGAAAAAAATATTAATAATAAGATACATATATATTTATATTGAAATAATTTGATGAAGTAAAATTTATTACAATTAATTATTTTATTTTCATTTCGACGAAGAAATTTATTCTAATTTCTATTCTTATTGTTAGGAAATGAAATAAAATATTATTACCTAATTTGTTGGAAAATTATTAGCTAGATAAATCGTCATGCTATGTACATATTATCCAGCATGTTTGTTCTTTCAATTTCGCACATTTGAACTATAATTTGTATAAATAAAAATCAAAATCGAATGTAAGACTAGTATATATGATAAAATTATAGCTTGATAAAACAAACTTCTAAATTTCCAAAGAAAATTATTAATGAAATATTTTAATCAAAATTACTGAATCCTTTAAATAAAACATTTTTACGTATATTTTTTATAAGTAATAATGTTGAAAGCAAAATTTTCATGGAAAATGCCAATTACTAGGTTTCACTAACACAGAAGTGATTACGCATTGAAATATAAAATATTAAAATTAATGTTTAAAGTAAAATAAAAGAAATTAAAACTTGTTTAATCCTTCAAATTATTATAAAAAATAATATACTTTTAAAGAAGAAAAAAAAAGAAACGCAAAAGAAAAAATGAAGAAAAAAACCCTTTGTAAATCGCCAAGACAATGATACTTATTAATGAATTAAAGCGATAGGGACCTAACAAGAACTATTTGTTTCAATGGCATAAAAAATAAAAAAAGAAACATAAGAACATCCCGCGGAAGTTCAATAAAATAGTAGCTGCAGCTCAATTTAGATCAAAATATCCAAAAAGAATTTAATAATTTAAATTGAATTACGGACACTGCGTAATTCTTAGCGTGGTATCGTGTTTTAAAAAATAATCTTTGGAAAATTTTCAAAGGAAAATTTACAAAGATTAATCTAATACAAAAATCGATACCATTTTACCAGTTGCCAACGCATCGAGAGCCATCTAAAACTAAAAAAAAAAATTAAAATTAACGATCAACATTAACAAATCAGAAAAATATAAAATATATAAAATGAATTAATGACAAGAGTTAAATAAATTATAAATAAATATATAAGAATTAAATAAATCTGAAATATAAAAGGAATATTAATTGTGAATACATAAAATGAAATATAATTATTTGAATTATTGTACAATGATATTTGACAATGATCTTTACAGCATTTTTTAAATATTTTTTATAATAATTTATCCCACGATATCCAACGATGACACTAAATCTACCTTAATTTGAATCTAATAATAGTACTAAAAGATTCATGCACTTTATTGGTATCAGTGATATTAAAGATAACCACGTTTTACTTCAAACGAAAAAAGTTATAAAAAAAACAGTGTTAGAAAAAAAAATTAAGAAAATCTAAGAAATTCTATAATAATAGTCGATTTACAAGAGTCATCAAACAAATGATAAACGTGTCAGCAGAGAGTTGCGACAGCGTCCTAGTAGTTGAATGCAGTGTTCACAAGAAGGAACTAGAAATCCTTTCAGGATCACTGAAATCGAATTACGAGGACATAATCCTAACGATTCACAGGGAGGAAGGGAAAATCATTCTAATATCAGAAGTCGAATTACCGAAGACGACATTCAACATAGGATTTATCTCTGATCAGATATCCAAAGATATCAGTCGATCAGAGCGCGGACCTTCGACTTATCGCCGGAAGTAGAGCATCAATCCGATGAACTCTTGCAATTTTTTCATGATGATTCACACGAAACAAGTCACGAAAATAATGAATTATAAAACATGAGAATAAAGACATAAAAATAAAATTAAGAAAGAAATTGGAAAACGATTCTAATACCCATAGAAATGTGAAATTCGATTTATTAATTTTTATATTAATGTCTATAGTCCAGTTTGCCTAAAAAATTGACCAAAATAATTAAGCGGAATTATGGAAAGTTTAAACTGAACCAGAGAAGGAATTCTTAACTTATTTTTCGAAGACTATTATTGATAAAATATCTTCGATATTTTTAAATTTTGAATATTTCGAAAATTTTCTAACGAGATAAAATTTATAATAAAGAATTTTGAAAAAAAAAGAAAAAGAAAAGAAAGCGATGTTATATCACCGAAGAGATAGTTATGCATCGAGATCTACAGCTAACAAATAAAATATACAAAAAAAGAAATATTATATAAAAATTAGAAAATCTGAAACATAAAATAAAAATTAATTATATAACTTAATGGACACGCAATAAATTTTTACAGAAATTGTTTCGATATGTAATATACGTATATCACATATAAAATTTCTATTAATTATAGGAAATATATAATAAAATTAAAGATTAAGTCCCACGTCGTCCATTGTCGTCCCACGTTGTCCAACGATGATAGCTTAATAGCTAGCTTAATCTATATCTTAAAATCTTAAATCTATAATTTACAATACATAATATTTCTATTAACATAGCATCCGTATCAAGAATACGCTCGTCTAACTTAAAACGAATAAAAGAAAAATTAAAAATTATTTATATTAAATCATTTATAATAAATAAAACTTCAATAAAAAAAAGAGAAGTCAAAAAGCAACTAAATAGAGAGGCCAAATAAATAATAAGTATTAAAAAAATAACTTAAGATCGATGAAAAATCAACTCTTTCTGTCGGTCTCATATCACGATTTACATCAATGGACTTACGAAAATCAATGAACAGATGATACTTACCAGTCGTGATCTATCGAGGGTTACGACAATGGCCTAATTGTTGAACGTTCCTATGTCCCAACGACACAGGAAGGAGCAAAGCATAAATCTCTGATCACCGGAATCGGATTACAAAGACAACGTTCGACCATGAGGCCGAACTCTGTTCGAATACTAGAAGGTACTAATCGATCAGAGGGCGGACTCTTAACTGGCCACTGGAAGTAGAGCATCGGTCCAACGACTCCTATCATCGTTGTATGACATGAGATTGATTTGAAATAAGCGACGAAAGAGAAGAAAAAAATATAAAATAACCAAAAATATAATTTGAGAAAAAAAGTGAAAAACGATTCGAATAATGATAAGAATAAAAACTCGAAATGAAAAATAATGAAAAAGAAAAGAATATAAAAGGGGAGGAAGAGAATTAAAAAATTTTATTTTTCGCTTTAAATTATGGAGAATATCTTGATAAGTGTGGGGAACGCACTTATTACAATCAACTATTACAGTAAATCTAAGTTATATAATACATAAAATTACAACTAATATCTGCAGTCCAGTTTAATTAATTAAAAATTAAAAGTCAATATAATTAAATGAATTAGACAAAATTTACACTGAACTGCAGATGTGCGTAGTTCTTGGCTTGTCATCGCTTTCCACAGACTATCATTGATGAAATATATTTGATATTTTTAAAATTAAAGTATTTCGAAAACTTTAATGAACTAAATTTTGTGATATACGATTTTGGAAAGCGATGCCAAATATCAGGTCTCACCCACGAGGAGGTGACGCAACGAGATCCACCTAAAAATAAAAAAAAAACATTAAAAATTAATGATTAAATTGAAAAAATAATTGAACGAAAATAAGAAATACACGAACAAAATATCATATAAAAATTAGAAAATCTTAAACATAAAATAAAAATTAATTATATAACTTAATGGACACGCAATAAATTTTTACAGAAATTTTTTACATTTTTCGGTATGTAATATATAAGTATATCACATATAAAATTTGCATTAATTATAAGAAATATATAATAAAATTAAAGATTATCTCCCATATCATCCATTGTCGTCTATCGTCGTCCCACGTCATGTATCATCATCCATCGTCGTCCATCGTCGTCCCACGTTATACATCGAGATATTAAATCATCTTAAATTAATTTAATAACTAACATCTTAATTAACTAATAATTAACTAAATAATTAACTAAGATAACTAACATAATATATAACATTTCTATTAACATAGCATCCGTATTAAAAATACTATCATCTAGCTTAAAGCGGAAAAAGAAAAATTAAAAGTATCATTACTATTAATTAAAATTACAATATAAAGGGCATTTAAAATACAAAAGTTGAAAAATCAATCAAATGCGATTCAAAAAAATAATAAGCATTAAAAAAATACGTAAAATCCGATGACCGATGAAGAAGAAGAAGAAATTTAAAAAATTAACCTATCTCCCTCGTGTCACAACTTATATCAGTGGACTTACGAAAATCGCTGGACGGATGATACTCGTCGGTGACCAATCGAGGGTTACGACAGCCGCCTTAACCGAACGTCTTATGCTCCAACGACACAAGAATGGAAGAACAAAGAAGGAACAAGGGATAAATCCTTTAGTTGAATTACAAAGACAAGGTTCGACCACGAGATCTAACTCTGATCGAGTACTTGAGAGTACCAATTGTTCAAAGCTCGGCCTCTCGACTGGCCACTGGAAATAGAGCATCAGCCCAACTATTCCTATAACTGTTTCGTGATTTGTGATCGATAATGAGTTGAAATAAACATCGAAAGAACAACAAAGCGGAACTATAAAGATAAATCGAGGAAGAAAGTAAAAAAAGAATCGATCTAATAATCATAAGAATAGAAAATTGAGATTAACGTAATGAAAAAAAAAAAGAGGGAGTAAAAAATTGAGAATGTTGTATTTTGCTTTAAATTAGAGAATATACTTTTGATATGGATACGCTTATAATAAACTTATCTAATTAATATAACTCAATTAGTAAAACCCGCAGTTCAGTCTATTTAATTAATCGAAATAATTAAAAAAAATTTGGACTGGATTGCAAATGTGTGTGTAGTTCTTAGCTTGCCATTGCTTTTTGAAAAATTTTGATAAAATATATATTATAATTCTAAATCTCTATAAAATTTCGAAATTTTTCATAAATTTTAAATAAGAAAAATGAAAAACGATGTCAATTACCAGATTTCACCTACGAGGAGGTGATTATGCATCCAGATTCATATAACAATAATAAAGTATAAACTTAAATAAATAAATAAATAAATGTATAACTAAATAAATGTATGAATAAATAAATCAAGAAAGAAATGTTTAAATAAATAGGTAAATAATTATTATATTAATAGCAAATGTCAATAAAGGATAGGATAAATTGAAAATTAATTTGATTGAAAAAATAAATTTAATTAAATTAAATAAAAAGTTAAAGCAAATTAAAAATGAAAAGTTAAAGTAAAAGTAAATTCAAAACTTAAAAATTACAAGTGTGAAGTTGTAACGTTAAGTTAAAAAATAAAAATTAAATTGAAATAAAAGTTAAAAGTTAAAACAAATTAAAAATGAAAAGTTAAATAAAAGTTTAAATAAAAGTAAATTAAAGAAATTAAAAATTGAATAAAATTAAAATTTAGAATTAAATGTAAATTAAAAAATAAATAAAATGTAAATGTAAATTAATGTAAATTAATTATTTAATGAATAATTCGATAAATAAATGTATAAATGAATAAAGCAAAAAAAGAAAATATTAATATTAATAAACAAAATGAATGAGTAATATATAAAATATATTAAATGTTAATTCAGAATAAATTATATAAAAGTAAAAATTCAAAATAAAAATAAATTAAATAAGAATAAAAATGATTAAAGATCAAAATTTAAAAATTAAAAATTAAATTATATTATATTTAAAAATTTTTCGAGATATTATTTAAAATTTAACTAAAGTGTACTAGTTTCGATCTATCTATTACGAAGATTCGATAATAAATGACTTTCTTCGTGCGACTTTGTTGGATGCGATGGAAGAAAGCGAGTGTCAAAGCCCGGAGAAAATATACGATATCTGCCGAACGTATCAAAATCAATTTTCTTAATACAATAGTCAATAATTTATTAATTTTCAGTTTTTTATTGTTAATTTATGGATTTTATAATTCATAATAATATATATAATATATTATATTATATGTTATTATATGTATTCACAATAATATATATAACAATTAACATATATCTTTTTAAAATTAAAGTTTATTTTGTTATTTTAAGATCTTATTTTTCGACTCATATTTATATGAAAATATTTTAAATACTATTTTTATGTAAAGAACTTTAGATTATTATTTTTAACTTATATATGCAATAACTGTATTTTAAAATAATAAAAATTTAATACATGATTAAATTTAAGATACGTATAAAATTTTTGCGAGTGAGAAATAATTTTTATATTTATATTTATATTCACATTTTTATATTTATATTTACATTAAATATTTATATAATTTACAAAATACTTATATTCAAATTATATTAAATTTAATATTATTAATAATTAGTAATATTTATTATATATATATATTTAAATTCTCTTATTAACATAGAATATATGATACGATAATGTTGTGAAAACGATTCTTCTGCTTCTTTAATTCTAAGATTATTTTCTAATTAATATTTATTAATGACAAACTATAATAAATAAATAAATTTTTTAAATTTGACTTCGATTCGAAAAATAATAAATTCTTTCATGTGAAGAATATAATTTTTAAGAATATAAGATATTTTAAGAATATAAATAGAAAAGTAATTTAACTGTTATATATATAATATTGAATAAAATCTAAAACAATTAAAAATTAAGTTGAATAAAAAAAGTATAATTAAAAGTTAAAATAAATTAAAAGTATAAAGTATCAGTAAATTAAAAATAAATTTAAAATAAAAAATTAAATAAAATTAAAAGTTAAAAGTAAAAGTGAATTAGAAGAACAAAAAAATGAAGATTTAATATATTAACATTATTCACAATATACATATATATATTTATATATATAAATAATGAATTATTCTTTAAAAAACGATACCACGCTAAGAATTACGCAGTGTCCGCAATTCAATTTAAATTATTAAATTCTTTTTGGATATTTTGATCTAAATTGAGCTGCAGCTACTATTTTATTGAACTTCCGCGGGATGTTCTTATGTTTCTTTTTTTATTTTTTATGCCATTGAAACAAATAGTTCTTGTTAGGTCCCTATCGCTTTAATTCATTAATAAGTATCATTGTCTTGGCGATTTACAAAGGGTTTTTTTTCTTCATTTTTTCTTTTGCGTTTCTTTTTTTTTTCTTCTTTAAAAGTATATTATTTTTTATAATAATTTGAAGGATTAAACAAGTTTTAATTTCTTTTATTTTACTTTAAACATTAATTTTAATATTTTATATTTCAATGCGTAATCACTTCTATATTAGTGAAACCTGGTAATTGGCATTACTTTCCATGAAAATTTTGCTTTTCAACATTATTACTTATAAAAAATATACGTAAAAATGTTTTATTTAAAGGATTCAGTAATTTTGATTAAAATATTTCATTAATAATTTTCTTTGGAAATTTAGAAGTTTGTTTTATCAAGCTATAATTTTATCATATATACTAGTCTTACATTCGATTTTGATTTTTATTTATACAAATTATAGTTCAAATGTGCGAAATTGAAAGAACAAACATGCTGGATAATATGTACATAGCATGACGATTTATCTAGCTAATAATTTTCCAACAAATTAGGTAATAATATTTTATTTCATTTCCTAACAATAAGAATAGAAATTAGAATAAATTTCTTCGTCGAAATGAAAATAAAATAATTAATTGTAATAAATTTTACTTCATCAAATTATTTCAATATAAATATATATGTATCTTATTATTAATATTTTTTTCTTTTTCGTTATGTTATATACTATATTATAAATGAATTTTTCAAAATAATTAATTTTTATTTAATTAATTTATTCTTTCTTTTTTATTCATCTATATTTTCGAATGAAATTTGCTTATTTTAATATATTTAATATATTTGGTAAATTTTATATTTTATCTATTTATCTATCCATTTGTTTAGTTTAGTTTTTCTTTCTCATTTTTATATGATACAAATATAGAAGAAGAAATTTTTTAAAATGAAATGCGCTTAAATTTTCTCTTTTACGTTTAATTTTTTTTTATTTTAGTTACATTTCATCATGATTTTATCATCGTTATTCGAAATTTAATTAATTTTTATTTTAAATTATTTTATTGTAATTCTATTTTGGGTTGATTTTTTTATTAAATTAATTTTAATTCTTTATTTTTATTATTATATTATTTATCAATTTTTATCAATTTATCGAATTTGACAGGAATTTTTAACAAAAGTATAATATATAATATTTAAATATTTTTCGCGCGATTTAATGTAAGAAATTTTAACATACGATTCAGCCAATCAAAAGTTGCAACAGCGGAATAACGAGACGAAGCAATGCGCATCTTAGTATGCATGACGCCTGTTTACCATCGAAATTCATGGATACTGGACGTGTATTATCGATATAGATGCGCAATTTTGTGCAAGTTTTATCAATATTGCGGTGTAATTTATTTAATATCAATAACAATATTTAGTTATTACACATTTATATAATCGTGTATAAAGTAATATTTCAAAATTAAATAGTTTTTTACAATTTTTTATCGTTTCTACTATCTTTTATCGTTGCACGTTTTATATGACAGTTACCGGTTGTTCGTGTACCATAAACATTTGAACGAGAATTTCCTTTCAAATATTGTTTTGTTTCAATATTATTTGGATTTACATTTATTTTACGATTTTGATTTCCATTTGTACAGATTGTACTCGATAACTTAACAAGTGAACTTAACAACCGATCTTACGAGCATGAATATCTAGTAATGTATCTAGTGTGACAGAGATAGATATATTTAGAATAGTTTCAAATATTCCATTTCTAAATCTATATATAAGTTTGTGTGTATTATATTTTTGTTTTGCTTGGCGCTGACATAACGTATATATTTTACGATAATCATTACTAGAGATTCGATAATCTTTACTAAATTGAAGATTCGTATTCGTGAATGCTTGGCTTTTGTTGATCACCTACCGTCCCCCAACGCCATTATTAATTTCGGTAATCGAGATTATATCGCAATCCGCCATTTTGTCATTGAAAATCCTCACAATTAGAAGCTTGTTTTCGTAACAGGTACGTAACCAATTCTTATATAAATTTACTTTAATAATTACTTTTTATTTTATATATCTTTATATTATTATTACCAAATTAATGCGCATTTCAATTGATGATTATTTTAAATTGATATTTGATTGATAATTTTCAGAGGGAATTTTTTTATTAATCCTATTTCGTCATTAAAATTACGATAAATCGCAAATTGTACTTATAAAAAAGAGTTTTATGTTGGATATTTCTCTCTTTAATACGATCATTGTTATTTCATTTTCATTTTGTAAATATTTATTATGTATATTATTCTATAAAAATTGATTACTTTTTGTATACATTAATAGGCAATTGTTAAGAAATCTCAAGACGGGAAAATGTATTTCAATATGGATATCACAGTAACGGTTTGATATAATTCCTCATCAATAGTTCTTTTACGGAGAAATGGTAATGTTTATTTTTATATTAAAAATAAATATATTTTTCTTCTTTTTGGATGAATTGCTTTTATTGTTTATTTGTTAAGTAATTCATAACATATCAAGATATCAATATTTATGAATATTGATGTAAAAGGATATTTTAAATAAATTGCATTTTTATTTCCATATGTTAGATTATATTTTTTATTTTAAATGATTTCATTATTCGTTTATCATTTTTAATTAACAATTTTAGAAAAATAATAATATTTTCTATAACAAAGAGGTAAAATATATTTTTATTTATTTTTATTTTATTTTATTTAAAAATTGCTTTATTATAATTCTATTTTGAGTTAATTTTTGTACTAAATTAATTTTAATTCTTTATTTTTATTATATTCGTTATTAATTTTTATCAATTTATCGGATTTCATAGGAATTTTCAATAAAATTATAATATATAATATTTAAATTTTCGCGCGAAATATAAGAATTTAATATAAAAATCTTAACATACGATTCAGTCAATCAGAAAGTTGCAACAACGCAGTAACGAGACAAAGCAATGCGCATTTTAAAACGCATGGCGCCAGTTTACCATCGAAATTCGTGGATACAGGACATATATTACCGGTATAAGTGCGTAATAATAATAATTTTGTGTAAATTTATCGATATTGCGGTATCATTTATTAAATATCAATAGCCTATAATTATTACACATTTATATAATCGTATATAAAGTAATATAAAGTAAATTTCAAAATTAAATAGTCTTTTACATTTTTTATCATTTCTATGTTGCACATTTATATGACATTATTAGTTG
>NW_020555805.1:0-18505 GCF_003254395.2 Apis mellifera
ATATAAAATATAATCGCAAAGATATTTACAAGTGATATTACAATATAAGTGACAATATTCTAAATATTTAATATATAAATATAAATAATACCATAATAATATAAGTATTTTATATAGCTATTTGTCATTTATAGAATCACAAATTTGGCTAATTGACGATTGGCTGGACGAATTGTTATTTCTATTTATCTTTACTTGTTTAGTCGTAGATAATGGCTCTTTCACATTTCTAAAGCAAATCTGGACGATTTTGCGCCATAGAATTCTTATCAGTTCTCCCATAATAAATCCATTAATAACTACTTCATATTTCTAAAAAAAGATACCAAAATGCTTCTAAGCTTATAGATATACATATATTATGAAATTTATAAATAGTTTATTTGGAGAAATTTTTCGTAAAATTTTTCATAAAAATCCTTTTTTGTTCATTGCAGACTTTTATTAAATCTAAACAAAGAGTGATGTTAACTGAGAAGATTATTGTTTTTGAGAATTTAGTTAACACTTATAGTTATATATTTCTGACATTTCAGTTTAACTGAATCGATCGTACAGTGATATATTCCAGACACAATTGACTCAACCACAAATAATATTATTCTAGTTCGAGGAAGTTTATAAAAGAAATATGCTGATTCCTGGTTATCTTGAGATCTTTGTATACGGATCATCATCCAAGCGAGGAATTTTTCTTGAACTTGGGAATTCGCGAGCCGAGCATTTACTGCGATATTATTGGTTATTAGCATGTCTCACCAGAAAACTATGACCAATTGAATTAAGAAAGAATTTTTTGAGGGCACGAGCACTCTGGTAACGAGAGTTTCATAATGATCACATTGTACTTTGATCACCGGATGTAATTAAATAGTTTGTAAGTATATTATATTTTGACTGTTGGATATGATTACCTATTATGACATTGTGAGAGACTTTGCTCTCTAATAAACATGTGCTTCATATATATACATAACCATTTATATAGTCTACTCATCTTCAAGAAATATACCTCTTGTTATGACATTTATCGAAGAACATTCTACAAGAACCTAGATATTAGCTTATATCAACTAAACTATTATGACACTATTATATACTATAACTATTATAACACTGTTACGGGCGAACAAAATATATAGACATTTAATTTAAATATATTTATAATTCTCTTCATATTAAATAATATATTACATTACAATACATAATGTAAAAATTACTAAGATAATTAAACTACTAGCTATAAGAGTTGTACAATAAGAAAATAACTATAACAAAAATTATTTTTCATATTAAAAAATATAATAATTATATTAAATTCAAATTAAAGTTTTTTAAATTGAATAATTTTGAATATTGTACGAATACGATGACTGAATTGATGCTATGTTATCGTAGGATTATATAATCCTTTATATTATGAGTGAACGAATGCTGGTTTATTCTAACTATTTTACTGTATTCTAACTATTCTAACTATTATTCCAACTATTTACGATTGACAACTGTGATTCTAATTGTTCACGCAATAATATGTATTGTAATGGTGATGGTAAACGTAAGGGTTTACAAAATGCTCTTCGACAGATGTAACAAGGTATTTTTTTAAAAACGATTGGACTTATATTAATGTGGTTATACATGCGATGCGCGAATGTATAAGAGAGCAAGATCTCTCACAATGTTCCAATGGATGATTAGAACACAGATGCACGATGAATTACAGAAGAAGCACGAGCTTTCAGAAAATTCCTTTCTAATTTAATTGAGACTGATCTCAATTTTTCAGTGGCATAATAACCAATTACGGTCAGTATCTGATTCGCGATATTCCCAAGTTAGAGGAAAATTCCGCGAATGATGTTGGACTGTTGAGTCAGGAATATGTTATATCTGAATATGTTATCCTTGGATGGACTGTTAAGTATGTTTGAAGTATGTTATGAATAATTATGTTTGGAATCTCCGCTCAAGCCAAGTTTAAATATGTCAAAAATATATAATTATAAATATCAACTGGAAAAACAACTTTCAAAAGCAACAGTTTTCTCAGATAATACCTTTGTTAGAAATTCAATATAGGTGTGCGAGCGATAACAAAAAAGAATTTGTATAATTCTTTTCTTCGAACAAGATGTTTATAAACCTCGTGAGCAACGAGTGCTTGCAAATATTAACTGTATTCTAATATATCGTTACTGAATTCTATTTGATTTATTTTATTCTAATTGATCTGATCTAAAAGACAATTTAAAAGACAGACTTTCGTTTTTCTTCTAATTGCTACTTTTCGTGAAAAGTTAAAATGGGATTAGAGGGATCAATAGTCGCATTGGAGAAAGGTTTTGAAAGCTCTCACAAGATGGGAGACAAGCTTGCGCATTCACAGTGGTGCATCACAAGGCATTAGGAGCATAAATATGAAGTGACTATTGATACTATATACCTATTTAAATTGAAGATCTGGAAAATGTACCCGCTCGTAAATTACTTTTAGATTTTTGAAAATATTCCAGTTGTTGAAATTAAAATCCAGATTGTTTGTTCGTTTTACAAATCTTAGGTTTACCCTTAAAAAAATGCCAAAAATATATCTCCTGCGAGCCAGCATTACACGAAACAAATAAAAACTCGAATACAAATAATTCAGAAAGAAATATCATTTCTTGATAGAAATCATGATCTAAAGATAATCTCTATAGAAATAAAAAATTTATTAATAACATTATATAAATACAGAATATTAACATATTCAAAAACTAATCTTAAATATATTACATTTATATCTACATTACATAATCAATTAAATTAATTAAAAAACTATTTAAAAGAAAATAAAAATAAAAAATTGCAAAATTTTTAAAAGTTTGACAAAATAGAAAGGACGATATTATATTTTAAAAATATAATATAAGAAATAGACTGGACAGCTATCAAATATACCGAGTTTAAAAAAATATTTTCCTCTTATCCAAAATATATTACAAAAAATTTCTAAAAAAAAATTAAACAAATTAAATTAAAAAATAACAAAAAACAGAGCTCAAAAAAGAAGATGCTAAATACAATTATCAAAATAGAATAATTAAAAATCATTCTAATGAAAAATTTTATATTTATATAGTTTAATTTTTCAATTAATAAAATTACAAATTGTTCACTAATGATTGAAAGGTTTGATTATTCTCTTATCTATCAGAAGAAAAGCAGATTTCTTGAGAACTTGACAAACAAAAACTCTTTAAAAAATCATTATTTTTTTGTCGAATATTTATAAAATATATCCAAACCAAATGTAATTAACATATATTATAGCTTTTCTATTATAACTTTATCCACAAATAAATGAATTGAAGCTAATTCAGTTTAAGATATTATATATATATTATTATTTATTATTATTTATTATAATTATTAGATAAATTAGATAAATTTAATAAAATTCAACAAAATTAAATAAATCCAGATAAAAATGTAAGGAAATTCTTTATAAGAACTCAAATCAAAAACCTTCTTGATATCAATCTAATGAATAGTAAATCTTTTTTGTATGATTAAAAATTTAACAAGTTATATTTATGATACATTTAAAAATTTATATAATTTATTTTATCATTATATGCTTTACTATTATTATTATTATTTATTATTATTATTATTATCAATATTATCTATTATCATCATTATTATTATTGTTATCATTATCATTACCATTATTATTATATATTTGGTATGTATTTTTTTTCACACAACTTGTATATTTAAATAATTTCTTCCACCACATAAATATTTTAAATATTCATAATAACTGTGATTTATTTTATTCATAAAAAGCACATATTATTGAAATTAAAAAAAAATTTTTTTAATTTATCTTGAATCAAATTTTTTCGTAAAACTTCATACGCTACTTAATGTAAGTCAATAAGTTTCGATCAATAAATCAGCTGATTACTATTGTCTCTATCTCACTCATACTTAATTTTTTTCATCTTTAAATCATTGAATAGAAAAAAAGTAAGTAAAAGGAAGAAAGTTGAAAGTTGCAACTAATTTACGCATTGATCCATAAACGATATAAAACGTTCATATTTATGGTAAATTTTTTTCAAACGAATCAATTCTTAAATATGCACATTACCCATACTATCAAATGTCTTTTGAAATTTTTTTTTTAATTATTTCTTTTACATACTCCTATTAAAAGCGTATTTCCATTTTTAAAAATTCCGTTTTTAAAAATTAAATTGATATTGATGAATTTTTCTTTTTATATGACAACCGATTTCTTTTTATTATTATTATTTTTTTAGTATTATTTTTAACAGAAAAGAAATGATTAAAAACTAATCATTTAATAATATCGAATATTTGTTAAAATATTATAAATATTATTTCCATCCTCACTATTTCTTTCACATCTTATAAAATTGAAAGCACTTAAACAAAATATTTATATACGTGTTTCTTTATTATCATTTATTATTATTCAAAAATAATAATAATCATTCGAAAATAATTCTCTGCATAAATTTGTTTTTGATAATAATTTTATTTCAAAGAAAAAACTAACGAATAATAATTGTAATATGAAATAAAATTTAAATGAAATAAAATTTAATAAAAAATATGAAAAAGAATACATAATCTCGCATTACCATTACAAAGATATTTCTTTAATTGATTCCAGAATTTATCACGTAATTACGTAATTATTTTGTTTTTCTGAAATAGACAGAGTAAATGCTCTCACTTATTACACATATTACTTAATTTTACATATATTCATATCGTATTAATACATTATATTATTTGCTTTTGTTCACAACTTTATTTTGCAACAAATAGATAATAAATAATAAATTCTTTATAATTTAATAAATATTAAGGAATATATTAATAGTGTAAGATATATTAATATTAAAATGATTTTAATAAAAGATATCAAAAAGAAAGCATCGAATTCCTTCGTCGTCGTTGTCGAGACATTTTTGTCAACAAATTTATCGTTCTAGAATTTTTTGCGTGATCTCTTACATTGTTGTTTCTTTATACGCATTTGTACATTAAATCATAATAACATTCTTTTATTTTATTATAATTATATTTTACTGTATGAAATAATTTTCCAATTATTTTTAATTTTATGCATATTGTTTCGTATAAAAGTTATTTACAATTACTTTTAATTGCTTTTATTTACAATTGTTTTTTAACGTTTGTAGAATTTACTTTTAACATATTTACAACTATAGTTAACTAATAAATATATTTTATATAATAAATATAATAATTTATATAATAAATTATTTTTTATTTATATATACAGTATTATTATAATTTTATATTCAGGCTGTTTCTTCAACGCGGAGAGAAGTGGTTCTAAAAATACATTGAAATACAGGGGGATAAAGGATCCTCTACTTTACTCTGTGGAACATACTGGACAGTTGACCTATTGCATTGTATGTAAGTTATATGTCTTGGTCACTGACTATACTGCTTATGAACGTCTTTTTCATAGAGTAATATATCAAATGCTTTTTTAATATTCAATTGCATTACAATCAAGCCTTTTTGCACTTTGCTTTATGAGATTTCAATCAGGATGTACATATCATTATAACATTCTTTTTTCTGTGTAAACTTTTTTGATAAGGGATACTATGCAACTATGTCCTAAGTTTTGTATATTATATATTATATATATATATATATATATATATATATATTATTATATATATATATATTTATATAAATATAATCAATATAATGGAGATTGAGTGGAGTACAATTCTCGCATTCGTTATTATTCTTTTCCTTTTTAAGAAAGAAGAAATAAGTGCGATTTCAAGAAATAGGCTGCAATTCAATAATCATTGAAAAATTATATAACTTTCTGAGAATATACTACTTCATAGGATTATAGTTGACATTTTTCGATCTCGTCGGGACCAGGAACAGTTTAGTTTTGAATGATCCGACTTTTCACGTTAGATAAGTGTGAGAAAATCATTAAGAAATAAATATTTTTCCAAATAATTAGAAGTTAAACAGATTTCTTTCATAAGACTCATATATATGCCTTACGTAGACTTGAAAGAAAATTTCTCTTATGCTCACTGCAAACACATTTGACAAGAAGGCTTCGATTTTTCTCTAAAAATTTTTATATAAAAGAGATACTACTGATAAATCTTCTTTCGCGATCTTCTTCTCTTGATCCTTTTCCGCCGGTAGATATTATTTTAATACCAGTTGATAATACATGAATAATTTTTTTCAATACGATGCTATTGGTGCTTATCCAGATGATGGATAATCAAACTACAGTAACTCCTTCCAATAAAAAGTTTTAATATCATAGTTTCAAAAAAGAATATTACAAAATTGGCAAAAGAAGAGACAAGAAAAACTCTTGTCAAACTAATTCTTACTGTGAAAAAATTATATATTAAGAAATATGTTATAAAATAAATATTTAAATAATAAATGTGCAGATTATTAAATAAATGAAGTGATAAATAATTATTAATTAAAAAGTAAAATAATATACAACAGTAATATTAAATAAATTTTATTTCATTATTCACGATAAATGATTAAAAAATGTTCTTAATATTATAAAAATTAGTTAAAATATCATCGATTTTCTCGACACGTAAGAAATGACTGTTCCATCACATCATATGTAGTGGAGATCGCTGTCACTAAGATGGACGAAAACGTACGTCGATCGTACGATACTCCGAAGATAAAATTACGATTTCCATAACTCGTTGCAAGCGGGAAAGATTGCTCTTTGACCTCGTGTTTGGTTGGTTTCTGGAAGACAAGTAGTTCATATGGTCGTCCAAAGAAGTGGAAATTTTAGAATCTTTAAAATAGTGCATTATTAAAACGGCTGTATCTCCGAAGATAAGAGAGATAAGTACAATTTCCGCAGTTCGTTGCAAGCGAAAAAGATTGTTCTTGACCTCGTGTTTGGCTGATTTCTGGATGACAAGCGGTTCGCTTTCATCAGTATGAACGCTATGCTTTCCACAGTAGTGAAAATTGCTAGAATATTTAATGTAGTGCATTTATCCATTTCTCTTACTTCCTTCCTTTATAAACTCCTTTACTTCCTTTCTATTTTCAGTTCCATTTTTTCCATTCTTTTGTTTATTCCTATTCCCACCTTCGCTTATATATTCTTCTTCTTCCTTTCCTTTATCAATTCCTCTTCCTCTTTTCCTTTATCAATTCCTCTTCCTTCCTTCCTTTATCAATTCATCTTCCTCCCTTCCTTTATCAGTTCCTCTTCCCTTCCTTTATTAGTTCCTCTTCCTCCTTTCTTTTATCAATTCCTCTTCCTCCTTTCCTTTATCATTTCCTCTTCCTTCCTTCCTTTATGAATTCCTCTTTCTCCTTTCCTTTATCATTTTCTCTTCTTCCCTTTCTTTATCATTTCCTCTTCTTCCCTTCCCTTATCAGTTTCTCTTCCTCAACATATATTCATCACGTTCATCATTACGCATAACGCATAAATATTAATAATTTAAAGATTAACCATTTTTTATTTATTAAAGCTTAACATTGCAACACTGAATGCTATTTTTGGAAACAAAATAGCTTTCCAATAAAGGAGATTAACGGAAATCTTTCCATTAACGATCGAGAAAAAAAAAATTTATTTGGAATAAGAGAAAGAATAATTGTTTTTTCATTTTTATATATGTATAATGCCAGAATCGAAGGGAAATTTATGCATTCGAGAAAAATATTTATTTGAAAGAGAAGGCCAATTATTCTAATTAAAATATAATAAATTTTTCGAAAATATTGATGAAAATCAATTCCAAAATGCTATTAATTAATAATTTTCAAAAAATTTTAATTACAATTTAATATTATACTTTTAAATTTATCGTAAAAATATTTTTTTTAACAAAAAAATAATTTTTTTTGTAAGCGAAACGAACGTTATCGAAAGCTAGATATCTTGTTAAAATAGAATTTGAAATTTATATATACGATTCTTTTTTCGTCTCTCTATTTGTAGTCTTATAATAATAATTATATCGACTTGTAAGAAAAATAATTTTATTGGTAAAACTTTTTACTTATCATCTGTCTAAAATTAGTATGATTTTTTCATAATTTATAAAAAAAAGAATTTAATCGACAAATAATATAAGCATTAAATAATATTGAAAATAATCATTTCTACAGAATTCTACGTATATACATATTATATACATACATATATATAGTATAATAACGAACATATAAACGTCATAAATATTATAAAATTTAGATAATTTTTATTCATATTCTCGATCCTGATTCGAACGATCAATAGATGTTGGAAAAATATCGACAAAATTCAGAGATATCTTGGATTTTGGTTTTATTATAAAATATATATGAAAATAAGCTTTACATGGAAGTAAAAATAGTTAGTAGATTAATCAATCGTGTGACAAACATTTGAGGTCGATCTCTTAATATCGATATAAAAATTTTTATACTTTTTATTATATACAGGATACATGATTCTACGTCATAATGATCAATTTATTTTTATCTCGACCATGTTTTTCAAAATTCATAATTTTATTATTTCTTTTGTACATATATATATATATATATATAAACACTGATGACAGAAAAAAATGGTTTGATTTACTATAATAATATCAAATAATCAAAAACGATAGTCATTTTATTATAAACATTATTTTAATCTAAATTCTTAATTTAATTTTTATCTATTTTTATGATAATTAAAGATTTAAATTTAAAATTTTTAATTTTTAATCATTTTTGATGGGAAATTAATGATGACGATTCTGAAATAAAATTACTTTTGCAACTTGCTTTATACTAATATCGCACAATTTTTTAAAAGACTAATATTATTCATATTATTCACTAGAAATCGATATTCGTGAATATTTCGTTACAATTTTTCCACTTCTATAATCGAGCTTTTGAATTTTTTGGATTTTATGCTCGATCTTCGTATCATATTGCTCCTTAAAGTTTTATCATGGAGAGATGCTCTCATCGAATTTCTTGTGCTGCATTTGAAAAATAATATGAATATGATGACTGGTATTTCTTCGTCTTTACGTTTTCTGAAAAATTGAATTTAAGAATAAGTTTTAAAAACCATAAATTGATTAGGCTAAAAATTTCTTATTTACTAAAAATTTATACGTATAACAATCTCGCATAATACATAACAATTATGTTTAACATTATTATCTGCCATTAAATTATTTGATTATTATTATTTTTATTATTATATTTTAATGATTATTATTACTGCTCTTTTTAATCACTAAAAATCAATCTTATTAAAAACAAAATAAAAAATTTCTCAAATAAAAATTACTAAAATAAAATATGTGAAATTAATGCAAATTATATATAATTTAACATTTAATAATTAAATTTACAATTAAGTTTTTGATTTTTTTTAGGATTTTCATTGTAATTTTTAACTATATACATAATATTAAGACAAAGGAAAAATTATCAACGTAAATATTTTTATATTATTTCTATAATATATATATATATAACATTTTACTAAACAATAAAATTTTATCAGTATAAATGTTTATGCAAAATAAAAATGATTAAAAAAATTAATTTAAATGAAAATTTGTTTCATTTTTTAAATATTATAATGCATACTTTAAATATTTGGTGTTTTTTTCGTATTTTATATATACATATATATATATATTTTGTAAATTTTATACATTCAAATTTTTAGATAAATGCATATATATTTAAAAAAATATATTCAATCTTTATATGTCTTTTTATATATAAAAAAAAATCTTCATGTATTCATATACAAAAAGAAAATTATAATATATTTTTAAAATTAATCAATTTATATATTTTTCGATATGAATAATAATAGTGACATAAATCAAAATGATAATATCAAATAAGCCATAAGCCACATATATTATATATTTTTTTTCCATTCACGAGAAAAATTTTCTAACTTCAAACAAAAATTTATCTTAGAAAATTTGACAATTCTCTAAGAAGAAAACAATATAATAGTATATAATAAATAATTATAATAAATCAATAATTCATAAAGATAATAATATATGATATATATATATATATATGATATATATATTTTATAAAAGGAAAATAAATTAATATGCTATTATTATCGTATATTCAGTAAATCGCTTACATAACTATAGATAAATATTGCCAAATTGTTATATCTAGAAATTTCTTTATCCACTATATGTCTAATTATTATTTAATATTATCTATCAAATCGAAATTTATTTTTAAAATTCGATCATGTACGATAAATTAGCATTTAGTAACAATATATCGTATTATTTATTTTAAAAATATGTCAAAAATATATTTTTCGAAGAAATATAAAAAGAAGATAAGAAATAGATACATTTATAGCTTTTTTAATTCATTTCTTCATTTCACTTCATTATCAATACAATATCAATATAATATAATATATAATATAATATCATCAATAAATTCATCATCAATATAATAATAAAAATAAAAATATTTTATATCCAATTTTTTAATATTTTAAAACTACTTAATCTATATAAATTAAAAAATGAAAATCTCTACATAGATTGTTATTAATATTTTTATAGGATATTTTAGGAGATTCGAATTTAGAGATTAAAACAAACACAATAAAAGTTAATGAATAAAAACATAAATTAAATAAAAAATATAAAGAAATGTAAACTTAATCGCATTAGCACTAATCCGGAAAATTTTTAAATATATGTGTGCATCTATAGAAAGATGTATAAAAATGTGTGTTAAAATGAATAGATATATATATGTTATAAAAATAATACGTTATAATTAAAAATAAAAATATTTCATAACGCTAAAATTAATGATTTAAACCCATGTTTAAAATTTTTGACAATAATTTTTGTAAATATTTTGTATATATATATATATATATTATACAAAGAAATACTTTGTAAAATATAAAATATTTGCATAAAGTAAATTTATCATAATAAACCATAATATGTTTTGAAATCACTTATTTTATTAAAATAAAAAAATAACATAATTTATATTTCAATAAAATATAAAATAAAAAAAAAATATACAAACGATTGGAAACTATAGAAGCCAAAATGCTGAATACACGGAATAAGAAAATGACAAGAGAACAGCAAGCTAGCCATCTTCTGCCCCATCGATCAAGAACGAGCGTAAGGACCGTGTCTGCGGGCAATTCGGTTGCTACAGCAATCGTGAATGTGACAAACTCGTTCAAGTCTAAATTATTGATGTTTCGTACGTGATCATCGAGTATTAAAAAAATCGCCATCCTAAATAACGGAGAAGAAAAACAATTCTGCGATGGAAGAATTCTGCAATTTCAAACAAATTTTTTGATATTTGTAAGATAATACATACTAAATAATAATGAATAATATGATGATATTTCCTAGACGTGGTGAATTTGAATAAATCCAATACCGATATGTTTTATCAGCTTCCTCTTCTTTATATTCTAGCACAAGTTTCCTATTAATATCAAATTTCAAAAACTTTTTAATATTGATTATAATATAATACTTATTATTTCTATTTATATAATAATAAAATATTTAAAATATTTTAATTTGATATTTATAATGTTTCACGAAATATTACATTAAGTTGTAGTAAAATAATATCAACTTCGCGAATATATTGGGTTGGCAATTAAGTAATTGCGGATTTTTTTTAGAAAATCAAAGACAATTTTTTGGAACTAAATAACTTTATTCTGTAATGTGTTGCCCATTTTGATCAATGACCTTTTGCCATCTTTCAGGCAGCATCATAATCCCACGTTCATAAAACTTCTGGTTTTTATTAGCAAAAAATTGAATCAGGTACGATTTGATATCATCATCAGTATTGAAATTTTTACCATTCAAGGAGTTTTGTAAAGATCGAAATAAAAAGTAATCAGATGGTGCAAGGTCAGGACTATATGGTGAATGTGACAAAACATCCCAACCAAGCTCCAATAATTTTTGCCGAGTGACGAAAGATGTGTGTGGCCTTGCATTGTCATGATGGAATACAACACCTTTTCGATTTGTCAATTCGCTTTTCTTCAACTGCATTGTTTAATTTCGTTAGTTGTTCAATGTAGACAACAGAATTGATCGTTCGATTGGGTGGTAAGAGTTCAAAATAGACAATTCCTTTGTAATCCCACCAAACTGATAACAAAACCTTGTTTTGATGAATACCAGCTTTTGATGTTGTTTGAACTGATTCACGTGGCCTGCTCGACAATTTTTTCCGTTTGATATTGTTGTAAACAACCCATTTTTCATCGCCAGTTATCAGTCGTTTTAAAAATGGATCATTTTCATTACGTTTCTTTAGCAAATCGCAGCTGTTAATGCGTTGCGTTAAATGCTTTTCTTTCAGTTCGGAGGAACCCATGTATCGAGTTTTTGAACATAGCCAAGTTGTTTTAAATGGTTTTCAATGCATGTATGTGATACATGAAGCTTCTCTGCAATCTCACGAGTTGTACTGTTACGATCCGAATCGATTATTGCTTTGATTAGGTCGTCATCAACTTCAACTGAAATCCGCAATTACTTAGTTGCCAACCCAATAATTATATATTCGTATATATTTATATATAAATATATTTATATTATTATACTCGCAATATTTCATATAAAACAAAATTATCATTAATTTCGATGACACAAATTCAATTGAATTTGCGTAAAATGTATAAAAACTTCTGCGACTAACTACATATATAAAGTTAACTTATTAACTTATTAACAAGTTAATAATGAAAAAATAAATAGATTTTAGATAAAGTGGATTATATTTACGTTAAAAGAAGTATTTCATTGAGACATATTATTAAATTAATTTAAAAAAATTAAAGATTGATCTAATTTGATGTGTTTATATATGTATAATATACGGGTGTATGCATGTGAAAGAATACAGTATAAATGTGTATATATATATGTATATAGTATGCATTGTATCTTTTTATAAAGGTGAAAATTAAAGAAAGATAAAGATTTTTAATAATATAAATAATTTATATTTTTATGAAAATCTGTCATATATATCTTCTGGTAATATTAGTATTATTTGTTCGATAAATAATTCGTACCATATATTTATTAGAACTAAATATATATCAAAATTATGACAATTAAAATAATTAAGAATAATATTGTTTACAAGTGTGGCACATTATTTTAATTTATAACAATGTGATTAATATACTGTAAATATATATATATATATTTTTATATATATATATATATATATATATATAAAATACTTTAAATCGAATATTGTTATAGAGGAGTTAAAATGCGTTTAGGTTATTTAATTTAAATATCGTTTTTTGCCGTCACGTTTAATCACGTTATTTTCTAACAGATATTCTATAAATTTGTATTTTGTAAATCATATAAATTGGTATATGTATAGATATACACACATATTATTAATATATATTTAAAATATAATTTATAAAAGTATAAATAAATTTAATGCATAATTTCAAAAGATTGGTATGAATAATACGAAACAATTTTACGTAACCTTAATGATTATAACCTATATGAAAGTTGAAAATTTGTCAGTAAAAAGAAATAAAAAAAAGAAAATCAGTGGTTTGAAACAAGAAATATTTGAAAATAAGAGCTTAGTGAAGTGTTCCTATTTTCTTTAGTTTTCTTTATTTGCTTAATTTGAAAGTGTGAAAGTGCAAATAATTTAATAATTTTTTCTTCAACATTTTTGCAGATTGATATTTTAAAATTCAAAATTGTTTCTACAATATAATTTTAGAACATAAATAAAAATAAATTTTACATATTGTTTCATCCCGTATGAAGTTTCATATGGGTCATTATTTCGAACATTCTTTTAAAAATTATATCACATAATTAAGAATTATAATAATGCAGAAATATTTAAACTCATAATAATTTTTGTGCTTAAATATATCGATAAACATTCTTAATAATAATAATCTATTTCAAATATACTTTGTTCCATAAAAAGATTTAATTGTCCGTATTACTAAGAAAAAATAATAATATTATTTAATTGTATTAGGTGGAAATGGACAATGTGGAAATTATAATGGTCGAATCTCGTGATTTGTGTTGTAAAAACTGTAAATACTGTGATGGAATATTTAGAAAGATTCTGGTAAAAAAAGGAAATTCATGAACCTAAGCACATGTGAACTTATTATGAGCACAATTGCTCAATTTTTTTCTGTAGAAGATAAAGTCGAGATAAAGGTCCGAGCTATCGTGTGGATTTGTTCAATTGCCATTAATAAATTTGTAATAATTTGTAATGAAATGACAACATTCATTTCATTAAAATCCACTGCGTTATGTTTTCTTGTGAAAATGGTGAAGGAAGTTTTGACTCTAATCTTCTTAAATGTGTAAGTTTTCCTTAAATCATAAAGTTAAAAATTAAACTCTGTATATATATATATATATATATATATATATATATATATACACATATATATGTATATACATATATATATTATTGGAATAAGACAAATATTAACGTCAATTTTTCAACATTTTTTATGTAATAAATATATCAATATTTTTTTTTCTTTTTTATAAGGATTGGCATGATGAAATTAAATAGAAGTTTGAAAATGATATGGTAAGCGATATGTAATTGAAGAAATGAGTCATGGAAAAAAATTGAAGATAAATTTATGAGCGAAAATAAATATAAATCTGGGGATATCTTCGTTAACAGTATTCCTATGTATTTAGAAGCATTGAAAAAAAAAAAAAAAAGAAAAGGAAATGCAATGGTACTAGCAATTTGAAAAATAATTTGATAGGTAAGAAGGAAAAGAGATCAAAAAGTTGAAAGAACTGATTGAAATGAATATATATGTACATATAAATATAAATATATATACGTATATATATAAACAGGTAATATACAGTAAAACTGTCGTGTTTCACATTAAATAGGATAATATAAATTATTGGATTATCTAAAAAATTATATTGAACACTTAGACTGGTATTACTACTATTAGTTTGACTATTCGAGGTCTTACTTATAATTTAATATAAAGTCAATCAAAAATTTTTTATAATATCTTGTAAAGAAATTAAATTATTATGAAAGATTTGATTTCAATGAAAATTTATATATAGCAATATATTAAATTTTATGTATAAAATAATTTATTTTTGTACAAAAAATTTCTTTGAGTATATCAATTCTCATTTTTCCATTTTTTGAATATTGTAATACAATTTCTTCTGAAAATATATTTTATTCCATCTCCGATAGAATAGATGATAGAATTAAATATTTTATAATTTAAAATTTTGTTTTATCTTGAATGATGACGAAATAAAAATATGTAAAGAAAGGAAATAATATTGAAACTTGAAAAATTGATTTCACTGCTTTGAAATGATATTGAAATGATAATAAAGAAAATGATTTCATATTATTATACTCGCAATTCATATAGTTTCATATAAAAGAAAATTATCGTTGATTTCGATAACATAAATTCAACTGAATTTGTATAAAGTGTATGAAAACTTCTGCGATTAATTGTATAGGTAAAATTTTTATTAACAAGTTAATAATGAAAAAAGAAATAAATTTTTTACTCAAAGTGGATTATATTTACATTAAAAGAAGTATTTCGTTCAGATATATTATCTAAATTAATTTAAAAAATTTAAAGATTCATCTAATTTGTTGTGTGTGTATGCGTGTGTATATGTACATATGAAAGCTACAATATAAATGTGTTTATATGTATATATATATATGTACATATATATAGTATGCATTATATAAAGGTGAAAATTAAAGAAAGATAAAGATTTTTGATAATATAAATAATTTATATTTTTATGAACAACGGTCATATATATCGTCTGTTAATATTATCTGTTCGATAAATAAATTCATGATACCTATATTTGTTAATTAATTTATTAGAACTAAATATATATCAATGTTATGACAATTAAAATAATTAAAATAATATTGTTAACAGGTGTGGAACATTAAGTTAATTATAACAATGTGATTAATATACTGTAAATATATATATAATAATTTAAATTGAATGTTGTTGTAGAAGAGCTAAAATACTTTTAGGTTATTTAATTTAAATATCGTTTTTGCTGTCACATTTAATTATTTTCTAAATGATATTCTGTGAATTTATATTTTTTAAAAAATATATATATATATTATATATATATATATACATATATATATATATATATATATATATATATTTGATTATACATAATATACACTCATATTAATAATATATTTAAAAATACGTTAAAATATAAATTATAAAAATATAAATAAATTTAATACATAATTTAAAAGATTGCTACAAATAATACGAAATAATATGTAATACCTTAGTGATTTTAACCTATATGAAAATTTGACAGTAAAAAGAAATAAAAAAAGAAAATTCAAATCAATGATTTGAAGTAATAAACTTGAATTTAATAAGTGCTTAGTGAAGTGTTCTAGTTTTCTTTAGTTTTCTTTATTTGTTTAATTTGAAAATATAAATAATTTAACTATTTTTTTTGCAGAATACTTTTACCAATTTGTATTATAAAATTAACAGCTGCTTTAGAACATAAGTAAATATAAATCTCGGATATAGTTTCTCTTCAATCTTAATTTTTATAATTTTCTTATTTTGAAGATTATATTTTTTAAAATTATACGATATAATTAGAAAAATTATAATAATGCAGAAATATTTAAATTCTTAAAATTTTTGTGTTTAAATATATTGATAAATATTCGTAATAATAATAATCTTTTCTAAGTATATTTTGTTTCATAATAAAATTTTTGTCTAATTTATGACTTAATTTCATCGTGGTTTGTGTTGTAAAACAAATACTATGTTGCAGTATTTAAAGAGAATTCATCAATCACATCTGAAGCACATATAATCTTATTACGGGCACAATTATTCAATTTTTTTCTGTAAAAGATAAAATCAAGATAATGGTCCATGTAATCGTATATTTGTTCAATTGTCATAATAAATGCACAATTTATAATGAAATGACAATAGTCGTTTCATTAGAATTCACTGCATTGTGTTTTCTTGTGAAAGTGGTGAAAATTTTGACTCTAGTTTTGTTTTTAAATGTTGTCTAAGTTTCCCTAAAATCATAAAATTGAAAATTAAACTCTATATATATTAGAATATATATATATATAGGAATATAATATATATATTGGAATAAGACAAATATTAACATCAATAATTTTTATGTAATAAATGTATCAATATTTTTTTTCTTTTTTTTTTTTTTTATAAAGAAAAATTCATCCAATATACTTGCCACTGCATACTGTCAACATATACAGACAGCCTTAAGACATTATGCAGAAGCACAACCATTAACTTTAAGGCTATTCTATCTTTAAATCTAGATAATGAAACGAAACAAGAAATTTGGTTATTAGATATAGGAATTTTTGGTCCTCAGTATAATATATATCTAAAAATATAATGACAGTAAAATACAAAACTTGGACTAAACATCCAACAGACTAAATCAGATTATAATATTCATTTTTCTCCTTCTGTTGTTAAAATTAAAATAGATAGAATCTAACATCGTTATTTTTATTCTTCTTCTACGTTTAAAATAAATGTTGAGATATAAAAAGAATATTTATCGTAATTAAAAATATTATTCATGAAAAACGTAAAATGAAATTAAACTCATATTTAAATATTAATGTTTAAATCTAGGGGAAAGAATAAAAGAATCAGTTCGAGTTACTATCATCTTTATAACAGCTTATATCAATTGAGTTATTTGACTCATGAAATGAATGATATTCACGTTGATCTGACTGAAGGTTACATGATATTGGCATTGTAGTCGTATGCATGATGTCCACGACGACCACAGGAAGAAACTCAAGGAAGTCATTCTAGAACCACTGAGGCCGATTTTCAAAAGATTGCATTCGACGTATAGAACCTGTCATTAATTGATATCCAAAGATATCAATCGTGGATTTTCGAAATATTCCATTGGCCATCGGAATTAGAGCATCAATCATCCGATGAAATCGTGCAATTGTTGCGTGATGATTGATGGACAGTGATTCGAATTAGATTTGGAGAATAATTAAAAATTATAGTAATACTAACTATATAAAGATAGTAATACTAGCTATATAAAATCGATAAATTAAGAAATATAGAGAATTTTATATTTTGTTCGAAATTAGAGGGTGTGTTCTTGTACCAAATGCACGATGTACGCATCCCACGATGATCTCGCGATGATTCAGCATCGATCCCACGACGTTCGCACGGTGATCTACCGACGATTCCACGATGATCTAGCGACGATCTCACGATCTCCGATAGTGATATATAAAAAACATAGCGGTA
>NW_020555806.1:0-17223 GCF_003254395.2 Apis mellifera
TAAAAAAAGAAAATTCATGAACCTAAGCACATGTGAACTTATTATGAGCACAATTGCTCAATTTTTTTCTGTAGAAGATAAAGTCGAGATAAAGGTCCGAGCTATCGTGTGGATTTGTTCAATTGCCATTAATAAATTTGTAATAATTTGTAATGAAATGACAACATTCATTTCATTAAAATCCACTGCGTTATGTTTTCTTGTGAAAATGGTGAAGGAAGTTTTGACTCTAATCTTCTTAAATGTGTAAGTTTTCCTTAAATCATAAAGTTAAAAATTAAACTCTGTATATATATATATATATATATATATGTATATACATATATATATTATTGGAATAAGACAAATATTAACGTCAATTTTTTTATGTAATAAATATATCAATATTTTTTTTCTTTTTTATAAGGATTGGCATGATGAAATTAAATAGAAGTTTGAAAATGATATGGTAAGCGATATGTAATTGAAGAAATGAGTCATGGAAAAAAATTGAAGATAAATTTATGAGCGAAAATAAATATAAATCTGATGATATCTTCGTTAACAGTATTCCTACGTATTTAGAAGCATTGCAAAAAAAAAAAAAAAGGAAAAGGAAATGCAATGGTACTAGCAATTTGAAAAATAATTTGATAGGTAAGAAGGAAAAGAGATCAAAAAGTTGAAAGAATTGATTGAAATATTATAACATATATATATATATATATATATATATATATATATATATATATATATATATACGGTAATATACAGTAAAACTGTCATGTTTCACATTAAATAGGATAATATAAATTATTGGATTATCTAAAAAATTATATTGAACACTTAGACTGCTATTACTACTATTAGTTTGACTATTCGAGGTCTTACTTATAATTTAATATAAGTCAATCAAAAATTTTTTACATTATCTTGTAAAAAAATTAAATTATTATGAAAGATTTGATTTCAATGAAATTTATATATAGCAATATATTAAATTTTATGTATAAAATAATTTATTTTTGTACAAAAAATTTCTTTGAGTATCTCAATTCTCATTTTTCCATGTTTTGAATATTGTAATACAATTTCTTCTGAAAATATATTTTATTCCATCTCCGATAGAATAGATGATAGAATTCAATATTTTATAATTTAAAATTTTGTTTTATCTTGAATGATGACGAAATAAAAGTATGTAAAGAAAGGAAAATAATATTGAAACTTGAAAAATTGATTTCACTGCTTTGAAATGATATTGAAATGATAATAAAAAAAATGATTTCATATTATTATATGAATCGCAATTCATATAGTTTCATATAAAAGAAAATTATCGTTGATTTCGATAACGTAAATTCAACTGAATTTGTATAAAGTGTATGAAAACTTCTGCGATTAATTGTATAGGTAAAATTTTTATTAACAAGTTAATAATGAAAAAAGAAATAAATTTTTTACTCAGAGTGGATTATATTTACATTAAAAGAAGTATTTCGTTCAGATATATTATCTAAATTAATTTAAAAAACTTAAAGATTGATCTAATTTGTTGTGTGTGTATGCGTGTGTATATGTACATATGAAAGCAACAATATAAATGTGTTTGTATGTATATATATATATATATGTACATGTATAGTATGCATTATATAAAGGTGAAAATAAAAGGAAGATAAATATTAGATATATTATAATTATAAGATAATTTTTGATAATATAAATTATTTATATTTTTATGAATAACGGTCATGTATATCGTCTGTTAATATTATCTGTTCGATAAATAAATTCATGATACCATATATTTGTTAATTAATTTATTAGAACTAAATATATATCAGTGTTATGACAATTAAAATAATTAAAATAATATTGTTAACAGGTGTGGAACATTAAGTTAATTATAACAATGTGATTGATATACTATAAATATATATATAATAATTTAAATCGAATGTTGTTGTAGAAGAGCTAAAATACTTTTAGGTTATTTAATTTAAATATCGTTTTTGTTGTCACATTTAATTATTTTCTAAATGATATTCTGTGAATTTATATTTTTTAGAATAATATATATATATATATATATATATATATATATATATATATATATTTGATTATACATAATATACATTCATATTAATAATATATTTAAAAATACGTTATAAAATATAAATTATAAAAATATAAATAAATTTAATACATAATTTAAAAGATTGCTACAAATAATACGAAATAATATATAATATCTTAGTGATTTTAACCTATATGAAAATTGAAAATTTGACAGTAAAAAGAAATAAAAAAAAAAATTCAAATCAATGATTTGAAGTAATAAACATTTTAATAAGTGCTTAGTGAAGTGTTCTAGTTTTCTTTAGTTTTCTTTGTTTGTTTAATTTGAAAATGTAAATAATTTAACTATTTTTTTGTAGAATACTTTTACCAATTTGTATTATAAAATTAAGAGTTACTTTAGAACATAAGTAAATATAAATCTCGGATATAGTTTCTCTCCAATCTTAATTTTTATAATTTTCTTATTTTGAAGATTATATTTTTTAAAATTATACTATATAATTAGAAAAATACTATCTTGCAGTATTTAAAGAACTTGGTGGAAAAAGAGAATTCATCAACTCTGAAGCACATATAATCTTATTACGGGCACAATTATTCAATTTTTTTTCTGTAAAAGATAAAATCGAGATAATGATCCATGTAATCGTGTATTTGTTCAATTGTCATAATAAGTTGCACAATTTAAAATGCACAATTTATAATGAAATGACAATAGTCGTTTCATTAGAATTCACTGCATTGTGTTTTCTTGTGAAAGTGGTGAAAATTTTGACTCTAGTTTTGTTCTTAAATGTTGTCTAAGTTTCCCTAAAATCATAAAATTGAAAATTAAACTCTATATATATTAGAATATATATATATTGGAATAAGGCAAATATTAACACCAATAATTTTTATGTAATAAATGTATCAATATTCTTTTTTTTTTTTTTTTTTTTATAAAGAAAAATTCATCCAATATACTTGCCACTGCATACTGTCAACATATATAGACAGCCTTAAGACATTATGCAGAAGCACAACCGTTAACTTTAAGACTATTCTATCTTTAAATCTAGATAATGAAACGAAACAAGAAATTTGGTTATTAGATATAGGAATTTTTGGTCCTCAGTATAATGTATATCTAAAAATATAATGATAGTAAAATACAAAACTTGGACTAAACATCCAACAGACTAAATCAGATTATAATATTCATTTTTCTCCTTCTGTTGTTAAAATTAAAATAGATAGAATCTAACATTATTATTTTTATTCTTCTTCTACGTTTAAAATAAATGTTGAGATATAATAAGAATATTTATCATAATTAAAAATATTATTCATGAAAAACGTAAAATGAAATTAAACTCATATTTAAATGTTAATGTTTAAATCTAGGGGAAAGAATAAAAGAATCAGTTCGAGTTACTATCATCTTTATAACAGCTTATATCAATTGAGTTATTTGACTCATGAAATGAATATCGGCATTGTAGTTGTATGCATGATGTCCACGACGACCACAGGAAGGAACTCAAGGAAGTCATTCTAGAACCACTGAGGCCGATTTTCAAAAGATTGCATTCAACGTATAGAACCTGTCATTAATTGGTATCCAAAGATATCAATCGTGGACCTTCGAAATATTCCACTGGTCATCGGAATTAGAGCATCAATCATCCGATGAAATCGTGCAATTGTTGCGTGATGATTGATGGACAGTGACTCGAATTAGATTTGGAGAATAATTGATAAAAAGATAATAATACTAACTATATAAAGATAGTAATACTAGCTATATAAAATCGATAAATTAAGAAATATAGAGAATTTTATATTTTGTTCGAAATTAGAGGGTGTGTTCTTGTACCAAATGCACGATGTACGCATCCCACGATGATCTCGCGATGATTTAGCATCGATCCTACGACGTTCGCACGGTGATCCAGCGACGATTCCACGATGATCTAGCGACGATCTCACGATGTCTCCGATAGAGGTGTAATGAAGTTGTAGCTGAAGTCCAGTCTAGACCAGAATATCTAAAGGAAAATTGGCACAATTTTCTGGATTTAGAGATACTGCCTAGTTCTTAGTATGATATTGATTTTTAAAAATTTATTTTTGGAAAATTTTCGAAGGAAACATTAAAATTAATAATTAATATGAATGAATTCGAAAAATGTAAAATATAAATAATTGATCGAAATGAATTATAATTAATAATTAATGTTAAATAAATTAAGAAAATAATAAAAGAAAAAGAAAAAAATAAAAATTAAATAAATCTGAAAAGAAAAATTAATTCAGAATGAAATGATTATTTAAATTAGTTTTACAATAGCAATTTATCGCAATTATTAATCTCACAACAATGTTGTGACAACAATGAAGCTTAATTTATACCTAAATATTATTTTCATTTATCTCAATTTATTTATTATAATTAATAGTAATGTAAATTTTAAATTTATAACACGTAACAAAAATATTCTCATTTCACTTAAAGCGAAAAAAAGAAATTACATAATTAATTTATAGCAAGAATTGCAATTAGAGAGAGCTTAAAATATTGTAAAAATTTTACATACAATCCAGTATATGTAATATTTGAGAAAAATAATCATGCAAGATTTAGATTGGAATGCACATACGCGTAGTTCTTGACTTGTCATCAATTTTCATAATAATAAATGACGAAATATTTTTATGTTTTAAAATATTTTAAAAACTTTTTAATAAAATATTTTCTTTTTACGTGGATAAAATTTTAAAAGAAAGAATTGGAAACCGATTATCGAGTCTTACCAGCGAGGAGATATTGAGTATATTGAGATGTACATTTAATTAAAAAATTAAAAAATAAATCAAAAAATAAATGTAGAATGGATGAAAAAAAAATAAATGAGTATAAGTTAAAGAATAAATCAAAAAATAAATTTAGAAATAAATAGATAAAAGAATAAATGAATAAATAAACAAAATATATATTAAGATAATTAAATTATAAATTAAAAAAAGAAATAAATAAAAGGTAAAGGAATAAATAAATGAATGAAAATTATATAATTATATTAAGAAATACGTTATAAAATAAATATTTAAATAAATGAATGTGCAAATGATTAAATAAATGATGTGATATGTAAGTATTAATTAAAAAATAAAATAATATACGACATATATAATGTTAAATAAATTTTATTTCATTATTTACAATAAATGATTAAAAAATCTCGATATTATAAAAATTTAGTTAAAATATCATCGATCTTCTCGACATGTAAGTTCATTGAGAAATGACCGCTCTATCGCATCATATGTAAAGGAGATCACTGCCACTATTCATCCATGAAGTTGGACGAAAACATATGTTTTCTACCAATTGCCAAATCTGATTTATGGAGTAGAATGACGAATAATTTTAAGAATTTTTTAATTTTAGAATAAATTTATAACATCGTAATAATTTACGATAAAAAATTGATGTATCTTTACTATTTTTATTGTTTTATCGCCTTTAACAATTTATTACGATAATTGTAAACGTAATAATTGATATATTTTTATAAACTAAAATTAAATTTTAAATTTTTGTTTTGATATTAGTTTTCGATTCAACTATAATTATTCAATTGTAATTTTATTAAGATATTTTAAATGCTATTTTACGTGAAAAACAATTACAGATTATTCATTTGCTACGGACTGTTTTACTACCGTTTTATAAATTAAAGTTATATTAAAATAAACGATAACGATTAAAATCTTGACTGAGATTGAGAAGTTCATAATACGCGCAATACGAATAATACTAGTAACCTCAACAATAAACTGTCGATCGAAGGAAAAAACATAAAAAAACTCGGAAGATTAATTAATTTTGTTATCACAATATTTAATATCTATTTAATATCTATAATATTTAATATTTATTAAATAATTTAATAAAGTCTATAAATTCCATAATAAAGTGGGAATAGATAAAATTAGTTACCGCGTAATTGAGAAAATACTTGCACTGGCAATAAATTTTGTCACGATGATATTCCACAAAAAAGAAATCGTGCGAAAATTAAAAAATTATATAATATAATATTAATTATAATTTTCTATACATTGAAATCCTATGAATGTCCATTTATAAAAAAATATAATAGGAATTAAGCATAAAAATTAATTACCAATAAAAATTTATCGAATTTGAGAAAGTTAAAAACGCAATAAAATAATTTAAAATAAAATTAAAGAAATAAAAAGTAAAAAGTATAATACAGAAAAGAAAAAAAATACGAAAGTTCATTAAATTAGGGGAATCTAGAACGTATAAGAATGAATTAAAGCATAGTTCAAGTAAAATAAAATTCTTAGCTTGACATCTTTTCTAAAAAAAAAAAAAAAAATTGCTAATGAAAATTATTGAATTTTTCTAATAAAATATTTTTCATATACTTTTTTTAAGAGAAGATTTTAAAAAATTTTAAAAAATGATGTCAATTACCAGAAGAGATAACTACGCATCGAAATCCACCTAAAGCTAAAAAATAACAAATAAAAAATTAAATAAATTAAAAGCACATAAATAAAGTACGAAACATTAAAATTAATAATTAATATAAATGAATTTTGAAAAATGTAAAATATAAATAATTGATATTTGAAATAAATTGTAATTAATGTAATTAATGTTAAACAAATTATGAAAGAAACGAAAGAAGAAAAAATAAGAAATAAAAATTAAATAAATCTGAAAAATCTGAAAAGAAAAAATTAATTCGGAAATTATTATTATTTTATTAAATTAATATACAATTGTTTTTATAATGATCTTTTGCAATAATTAATCGCCCAATTAATTTCATATCGCGTTGTCAAACAATGAAGCTTAAATCTAACTTAAATTATTTACACATCCTTAATATTATTATCCTTCACCTTAATATTATTTACACATCCATCTAATAATAATATATCTTAAATCTATAACGCGTAACAAAAATACTCTCGCTTAGCTTGAAGCGAAAAAAAGAAATTATGATTAATTTATATCAGGAATTGTAACATCTAAAAGAGACATGATCGCTACATGATCGATAAAAATAAAGAAGAAATTTAAAAAAATCAAGTTCCTATAAATCATTGTCATCCTCATATATCACAATTTACATCGCTGGACTTATAAGAATCAGCATAATTTCATAAGATAACTAAAAGACAATTTTATAACAATTTTACGTACTTCAATAATCTTTTGAACTGTTTTGCGATTTTGCGATTTTGCGATTTAGCAATTACTACCAACACAATTAACACTGCGTAATATTATTTAATTGTTTTGAAAGAAAAATTAAAGAAATCTGTAGCCTTTGCACGCCACTATATATTATGAATTTAAATTTTCAAATTAAATTACGACTAAAAAACAACTATTGTATAAATATCCTATGTAAATAATTGAACTATCGAATGAATAAATAATACATATTGAAAAAAGTATCAAATTCTAGAACAGAAATAAAATATAAAATATATTATTGTTAATAAAAAAATAAATTTTTATAAAAATAAATAAAATATTTTATTTGTTTAAAATATATTATAAAATGAAGAAGATATGAATTTTTTACAATACCCAATTTTAATTTTTTAAATTTTATAATATTATAATTTTATAATTTCTAAATTTTCAAATATAGAAAAATTTAATACTAAAAACTAAATATGTATTGTTTGGTTATATACAATTGAATGATAGAATTAACATGTTATTTGATTATTTATATTATATTTATCATTGAAACAACACTGACATAATATTATAGTATTTTTATATAAATAAAACTAATTTTATTTAATTTTTTTTTTGTTTTTATACTTTGTTTTTAATTTTGTTTTTATATTTTATTTTTTTCTAAAATCATTAATGAAATAAAACTTAACAAAATAATTTTTCAAACATAACAAGCAAGATAATTTCTTTTTTATTTTTTATCTATTAATTGAACTAATCTATGAATTTAACCTATTAATTTATCTATTTTATAGAATTTTTTTTTCAAGTAAATTCATATATAGTAAATTTAACAACCCAAGATATATAATATAATTAATATAATTATATTTGAGAAACTTTGAATTTTCAATTCTAGAAATCAAATAAATACAAAAATGTTGAAACTTCATTTATTAAGTTACAAAAAATTGAAGTTTACATTAGATATAGATAATAAAAAATTGTTTTATAACTGTTGTTTTCTGTTTCCAATTTATTCTTTGCTATTCACTTAAATTATTAATGAATTTAAATTATTAATTGTTTAATAGACTTAAAGAAAATAAACACAAAAATTTATATCAATTTTTATATCAATTTTTGTGTTTATTTTATATATATTTAGAATCGATCAAAAGTATCTATTCGTGAATACTTATTATTCGCGAGATATATACAGATCTTATAAACAGATTATTTGGAGAAATTTTTCATATAAAAAACTCTTTTCTTCTTATCGCGCGCGAATCTTTATTAAGCCTAAACAAGGAATAGCTTTCTAAGAGAACTGCTTTGAGAGTTTAGCCGACATTCATATTGTATATTTCTTACGTCCTTCAGATTAACTGAACCGATCCTAACGGTGATATATTCCAGCGCAAACACATAATTCAAAGATAAATAATATTGTTCTAGTTTGAAGAATCTATAAAAGAGATTCGTCAATTTGTTCCTATTTATGAGATCTTTGAATACAGATCACCAAGCGAAGATTTTCGGTTTTGTCGAGGATTGTGGATGAAATAATTTTGCGTGTCGTTGATAAAAGTTCTATTTTTCTTTCGTTTCTTTCGTTTCTCCGCAAAATTTTAACGTAACGCTTTTTTATTTGCAAACGGTTACTTTTGTCACGAGCCACGAATTCTCAGCTTTCATTTCGTAGGAAGAATGTTCTTGAAATTTCTTCGGTCATCGAGTCGATTCGTCAATCGATTCGATCGATACGAGCATTCCATAGAAAGAAAAAAAGAAATAAGAATAATTAATCGCCATGAAACAATAATGTCACGAATCGATTAAACGAATCAAGGATATTCGATATTCGCATTTACTCGTGCTACAAACATTTTCGTCGAATATAAACGTATTCGTCGAATATAATTCTTTTCTTGTTTTTTCTTGGTTAGATTCTCTTCGTCTTTTTCGTATATCTTTTGGTTATATTACGAGAAAAAGAAAGAAAGAAAGAAAAAAACTACGCCGAGCCAAAAAGTTCTGTGTACAACGTACTTTATCTCACTTGAAGCTCGCATGTAGACTACATAATTAGCTATAAAAGACATGGCTATTAGCAGAGAAAATGTACCATTCGGATAATTTATCATTAATGAAACGGAAGAAAATTAATTATTATAGCTATATTAACGATATTTATATTATTACGCATATTATAAAAATAATTGATAAGGGATACTATTCCTAGCTTGAAGTATTTCGAGAGAAAGAAAATTTTGAAAAAATTAGTAACGCGACCACAGATGACGCGAAGGCAGCAATGTGAAAGAAAAAAATGAATAATTCACCAATTACTTTAACTTCGATAGTACTGGTATTTGTATATACCGAATGATTATACCGTTAGGAGGAAGAATGAAGAGTTGATGAAAGAAAATGTGGATTAAAGCGTGGAAAAGAATCGAAAATAAACAAATAAACAAAATAAAAAAAGCAGAAATTTTTGTATTTTTTACGAAGATTATTATAGATAAGCGCACACTGATCAAGGCATTCGTCGCACGGCAAAGCGTAATATAATTATTAATATAAAATTTATAATAGAAATAAAATAAATGAAGTTAACAGATATGTATACTGTATAATAAACATCATTTCCTATTAATAAACGAAAGCCTCTTTTATTATTATCATTCAACATATTCCTTGATAATATTATATTAACCATTTGAAAAATAATAATCATATTTATAAAATTATTATGTTTACTATTTTAATATTTTTTTTTATTTTGGTAAAACGATTTTTTAAAATTAATTTATTACATTTTTCGGTAAGATCATTGTAAACGATATTTCTATAGAAATGAATATATTTATTTTAAAATCTGATTAAGCACCTTAATTAAGATTAAGATTTTAAATCACTATAATTTTGAAGATAATAATCATTGATCAATGAACGAACGATTCACTCACTTTGCCTTGAGTTGCTGGACTTTGCCTACTAAGCGGAGATTACCTATTGAGGAAAAGTTACATCAGCTTTACATCCCTATCCTAAAATAACGTGTTCGGTTTTTTGTATAATTTAAATTTCGTATTTAAAAAATACGTGTTCTATTTATAAATATTTAAAGTATATTTTTTCGAATATTGATATATATTTTATTATTACAAGAGTGATGAATAATTAATGTTCTTCTAGAAATGGTATAGATATGACATCTTATTGGACTTTATGCTATATGTTCTGAAATATTGACCTCAAAATACATCAAATACCATCTAGCATGCCATAATTTAAATACGTACACAAAATTAAATTACTCAAAAACCATGAAGTTAAGCTGCACTTATATTTTAGAGATTGAAATGAAAAATGATATTCATCATCTTCTTAACTTTCTATCTACAAAAATATAAAATAGCGAATAAGCAACTCATATTATTTCTTATAAAATATAATTATATCGTTACTATTAGCTATAAAATGACATGATTATATATTGTATATTAATGATTTCCCAGGTGATCCTCCGCATAAATATACAGAAAATTTTACATTTTCATTCTCATGAAAATGAAAAATTATTTATACCTTCAAAATAAAATACATATATAAATCAAATAAGCAAAATAAATATTCTATAACATTACAAAACGTTCCACTATTTCATCCACTTATTTTACATTTATCTATGTTACATTCATTAATTTATTCATATAATTAGTAAAAATTATATACACAATAATTATATACATTCACAAAATTATAAACATATTTCAAAAAATCTCCAATCTTTTAGCATTTTAAAATATATAATTTTTTGATCCCAGTATAAATATTCTGAAAATATTTCAAATTTATTATATTTTCATCAAAAAATCTTAAACTTTAATATATAAAAATTCAATAATTTCTTCAAACTACCTACCAGAAATCTAAATATAAATATAAAATTACATAAAATCTTTTCATTGTTATGTTGTTGAAATATTAAATGATGAACCTGAAATACACTATACAAAAGAAGCAATAAAATGCAATAATAGAAAATAAGATTACAATAAATAACAACTAATTTCTTTTTCCATATTTTTTACTTACCTTATTGATTGTTATCTTTCATTTTATTGATTATCTATAAATTAATTCTTGAGTAAGTAAATTTTATGTAAGAAATAGTCACGTATCTGTTGCGAAAAGAAGCTTCTAATTATCGCGATTTTCAACGAGAAAATGGCGGAAAGCAAGTCATTACAATTTCGATTATCGAAATTAGTAATGACGTAGGAGGGAGGGAGGGAAGAAATGTTCAACAAAAGCCTAGCATGCTCGAATACGAATCTCCAATTTCCTAGTAAAGATTATCGTAAAAATTATACGTTATGCCAACAATCTTCAAGCAAAATAAAAATATAACAAATTTATAGATGTAAATTTAGAAATGACATATTTGAATTATTCTAAATATGTCTATCTCTGTCACACTGAATACATTACCAGATTTCCATGTTCGTAACCAGATCGGCTATCACTTGTTAAGTTATAATCGAGTATAATCTGTACAAATGAAAATCAAAATCGTAGAATAAATATAGATTCAAGTAATATTGAAATAAAACAATATTTGAAAGGAAATTCTCATTCAAATGTTTATGATACAAACAACTAATAACTGTCATATAAACATGCAACATAGAAATGATAAAAAAATGTAAAAGACTATTTAATTTTGAAATATTACTTTATACACGATTATATAAATGTGTAATAATTAAATAGGCTATTGATATTTAATAAATGATACCGCAATATCGATAAATTTACACAAAATTATTATTATTACGCACTTATACCGGTAATATATGTCCATGAATTTCGATGGTAAACTGGCGCCATGCGTTCTAAAATGCGCATTGCTTTGTCTCGTTACTGCGTTGTTGCAACTTTCTGATTGACTGAATCGTATGTTAAGATTTTTTATATTAAATTCTTATATTTCGCGCGAAAATTTAAATATTATATATTATAATTTTATTGAAAATTCCTATGAAATCCGATAAATTGATAAAATTAATAACGAATATAATAAAAATAAGAATTAAAATTAATTTAGTACAAAAATTAACTCAAAATAGAATTATAATAAAGCAATTTTTAAATAAAATAAAATAAAAATAAATAAAATATATTTTACCTCTTTGTTATAGAAAATATTATTATTTTTCTAAAATTGTTAATTAAAAATGATAAACGAATAATGAAATCATTTAAAATAAAAAATATAATCTAACATATGGAAATAAAAATGCAATTTATTTAAAAATATCCTTTTACATCAATATTATAAATATTGATATCTTGATATGTTATGAATTACTTAACAAATAAACAATAAAAGCAATTCATCCAAAAAGAAGAAAAATATATTTATTTTTAATATAAAAATAAACATTACCATTTCTCCGTAAAAGAACTATTGATGAGGAATTATATCAAACCGTTACTGTGATATCCATATTGAAATACATTTTCCCGTCTTGAGATTTCTTAACAATTGCCTATTAATGTATACAAAAAGTAATCAAATTTTTATAGAATAATATACATAATAAATATTTACAAAATGAAAATGAAATAACAATGATCGTATTAAAAGAGAGAAATAATCCAACATAAAACTCTTTTTTATAAGTACAATTTGCGATTTATCGTAATTTTAATGACGAAATAGATTAATAAAAAAAATTCTCTCTGAAAATTATCAATCAAATATCAATTTAAAATAATCATCAATTGAAATGCGCATTAATTTGGTAATAATAATATAAAGATATATAAACATAAAAAAGTAATTATTAAAGTAAATTTTATATAAGAATTGGTTACGTACCTGTTACGAAAACAAGCTTCTAATTGTGAGGATTTTCAATGACAAAATGGCGGATTGCGATATAATTCGATTACCGAAATTAATAATGGCGTTGGGGGAGGAGTGGGGGGACGGTAGGTGATCAACAAAAGCCAAGCATTCACGAATACGAATCTTCAATTTAGTAAAGATTATCGAATCTCTAGTAATGATTATCGTAAAATATATACGTTATGTCAGCGCCAAGCAAAACAAAAATATAATACACACAAACTTATATATAGATTTAGAAATGGAATATTTGAAACTATTCTAAATATATCTATCTCTGTCACACTAGATACATTACTAGATATTCATGCTCGTAAGATCGGTTGTTAAGTTCACTTGTTAAGTTATCGAGTACAATCTGTACAAATGGAAATCAAAATCGTAAAATAAATGTAAATCCAAATAATATTGAAACAAAACAATATTTGAAAGGAAATTCTCGTTCAAATGTTTATGGTACACGAACAACCGGTAACTGTCATATAAAACGTGCAACGATAAAAATAGTAGAAACGATAAAAAATTGTAAAAAACTATTTAATTTTGAAATATTACTTTATACACGATTATATAAATGTGTAATAACTAAATATTGTTATTGATATTAAATAAATTACACCGCAATATTGATAAAACTTGCACAAAATTGCGCATCTATATCGATAATACACGTCCAGTATCCATGAATTTCGATGGTAAACAGGCGTCATGCATACTAAGATGCGCATTGCTTCGTCTCGTTATTCCGCTGTTGCAACTTTTGATTGGCTGAATCGTATGTTAAAATTTCTTACATTAAATCGCGCGAAAATTTAAATATTATATATTATACTTTTGTTAAAAATTCCTGTGAAATTCGATAAATTGATAAAAATTGATAAATAATATAATAATAAAAATAAAGAATTAAAATTAATTTAATAAAAAATCAACCCAAAATAGAATTACAATAAAATAATTTAAAATAAAAATTAATTAAATTTCGAATAACGATGATAAAATCATGATGAAATGTAACTAAAAATAAAAAAAAATTAAACGTAAAAGAGAAAATTTAAGCGCATTTCATTTTAGAAAATTTCTTCTTCTATATTTGTATCATATAAAAATGAGAAAGAAAACTAAACTAAACAAATGGATAGATAAATAGATAAAATATAAAATTTACCAAATATATTAAATATATTAAAATAAGCAAATTTCATTCGAAAATATAGATGAATAAAAAAGAAAGAATAAATTAATTAAATAAAAATTAATTATTTTGAAAAATTCATTTATAATATAATATATAACATAACGAAAAAGAAAAAATATTAATAATAAGATACATATATATTTATATTGAAATAATTTGATGAAGTAAAATTTATTACAATTAATTATTTTATTTTCATTTCGACGAAGAAATTTATTCTAATTTCTATTCTTATTGTTAGGAAATGAAATAAAATATTATTACCTAATTTGTTGGAGAATTATTAGCTAGATAAATCGTCATGCTATGTACATATTATCCAGCATGTTTGTTCTTTCAATTTCGCACATTTGAACTATAATTTGTATAAATAAAAATCAAAATCGAATGTAAGACTAGTATATATGATAAAATTATAGCTTGATAAAACAAACTTCTAAATTTCCAAAGAAAATTATTAATGAAATATTTTAATCAAAATTATTGAATCCTTTAAATAAAACATTTTTACGTATATTTTTATAAGTAATAATGTTGAAAAGCAAAATTTTCATGGAAAGTAATGCCAATTACTAGGTTTCACTAACACAGAAGTGATTACGCATTGAAATATAAAATATTAAAATTAATGTTTAAAGTAAAATAAAAGAAATTAAAACTTGTTTAATCCTTCAAATTATTATAAAAATAATATACTTTTAAAGAAGAAAAAAAAAGAAACGCAAAAGAAAAAATGAAGAAAAAAAACCCTTTGTAAATCGCCAAGACAATGATACTTATTAATGAATTAAAGCGATAGGGACCTAACAAGAACTATTTGTTTCAATGGCATAAAAAATAAAAAAAGAAACATAAGAACATCCCGCGGAAGTTCAATAAAATAGTAGCTGCAGCTCAATTTAGATCAAAATATCCAAAAAGAATTTAATAATTTAAATTGAATTACGGACACTGCGTAATTCTTAGCGTGGTATCGTGTTTTAAAAAATAATCTTTGGAAAATTTTCAAAGGAAAATTTACAAAGATTAATCTAATACAAAAATCGATACCATTTTACCAGTTGCCAACGCATCGAGAGCCATCTAAAACTAAAAAAAAAAATTAAAATTAACGATCAACATTAACAATCAGAAAAATATAAAATATATAAAATGAATTAATGACAAGAGTTAAATAAATTATAAATAAATATATAAGATTAAATAAATCTGAAATATAAAAGAATATTAATTGTGAATACATAAAATGAAATATAATTATTTGAATTATTGTACAATGATATTTGACAATGATCTTTACAGCATTTTTTAAATATTTTTTATAATAATTTATCCCACGATATCCAACGATGACACTAAATCTACCTTAATTTGAATCTAATAATATACTAAAAATTCATGCACTTATTGATATCAGTGATATTAAAGATAACCACGTTTTACTTCAAATGAAAAAAGTTATAAAAAAACAGTGTAAAAAAAAAAATTAAGAAAATCTAAGAAATTCTATAATAATAGTCGATTTACAAGAGTCATCAACAAATGATAAACGTGTCAGCAGAGAGTTGCGACAGCGTCCTAGTAGTTGAATGCAGTGTTCACAAGAAGGAACTAGAAATCCTTTCAGGATCACCGAATCGAATTACGAGACATAATCCTAACGATTCACAGGGAGGGAAAATCATTCTAATATCAGAAGTCGAATTACCGAAGACGACATTCAACATATGGATTTATCTCTGATCAATATCCAAAGATATCAATCGACAGAGCGCGGACTTCGACTTATCGTCGGAAGTAGAGCATCAATCCGATGAACTCTTGCAATTTTTTCATGATGATTCACACGAAACAAATCACGAAAATAATGAATTATAAAACATGAGAATAAAGACATAAAAATAAAATTAAGAAAGAAATTGGAAAACGATTCTAATACCCATAGAAATGTGAATTTCGATTTATTAATTTTTATATTAATGCTATAGTCCAGTTTGCCTAAAAATTGACCAAAATAATTAAGCGGAATTATGGAAAGTTTAAACTGAACCAGAGAAGGAATTCTTAACTTATTTTTCGAAGACTATTATTGATAAAATATTTCGATATTTTTAAATTTTGAATATTTCGAAAATTTTCTAACGAGATAAAATTTATAATAAAGAATTTTGAAAAAAAAAAGAAAAAGAAAAGAAAGCGATGTTATATCACCGAAGAGATAGTTATGCATCGAGTCTACAGCTAACAATAAAATATACAAAAAAAGAAATATTATATAAAAATTAGAAAATCTGAAACATAAAATAAAAATTAATTATATAACTTAATGGACACGCAATAAATTTTTACAGAAATTGTTTCGATATGTAATATACGTATATCACATATAAAATTTCTATTAATTATAGGAAATATATAATAAAATTAAAGATTAAGTCCCACGTCGTCCATTGTCGTCCCACGTTGTCCAACGATGATAGCTTAATAGCTAGCTTAATCTATATCTTAAAATCTTAAATCTATAATTTACAATACATAATATTTCTATTAACATAGCATCCGTATCAAGAATACGCTCGTCTAACTTAAAACGAATAAAAGAAAAATTAAAAATTATTTATATTAAATCATTTATAATAAATAAAACTTCAATAAAAAAAAGAGAAGTCAAAAAGTCATTTATAATAAATAAAACTTCAATAAAAAAAAGAGAAATCAAAAAGCAACTAAATAGAGAGGCCAAATAAATAATAAGTATTAAAAAAAAACTTAAGATCGATGAAAAATCAACTCTTTCTGTCGGTCTCATATCACGAT